>NW_027397063.1:107525699-107561390 GCF_003265705.2 Callorhinus ursinus
GCAACATATTTTAAGAAAAAAGAAAAAGAAGAAGATAACAGGAGAGGAAGAAAAGGGGAGTATGTCAGAGGGGGAGACGAACCATGAGAGATGATGGACTCTGAAAAACAAACTGAGGGTTCTAGAGGGGAGGGGGGAGGGGGATGGGTTATCCTGGTGATGGGTATTGAAGAGGGCACGTTCTGCATGGAGCACTGGGTGTTATGAACAAACAATTAATCATGGAACACTGCACCAAAAACTAATTATGTAATATATGGTGATTAACATAACAATAAAAAAATTAAAAAAAAAGAAAAAAAAAACATAGGCATTAATCTCTTTGACATTTGTTGCAGAAATGTTTTTCTAGATATGTCCACTGAGGTAAAGGAAACAAATGCAAAATTTAACTATTGGGCCTACACCAAAATAAAAATCTTTTGCACAGCAAAGGCCAACATCAATAAAACAAAAAGATAACCCACCAATGGGAGAAGATATTTGCAAATAATATATCCTATAAGGAGTTAATACCTAAAATATTTAAAGAATTTATACAACTCAACACCAAGATAAATAAATAATCTAATTAAAAATGGCAGAGGACCTGAAAAGACATTTTGCCAAAGAAGACATACAGATGGCCAACAAACACATGAAAAGATGCTCAACATCCATGTATCATCAGGGAAATGCAAATCAAAACTACAATGAGATATCACCTCACATCTCTCAGAATGTCTAAAGTCAAAACCACCAGAAACAACAAGTGTTGATGAGGATGAAGAGAAAAAGGAACCTTCCTGCGGTGTTGTAGGAATGCAAGCTGGTGCAGCCTCTGAAGAAAACATGATGGAAGTTTCTCAAAACATTAAGATAGAATTATTCTATGATCCAGTAATTCCACTACTGCATATTTATTCAAAGAATACTATTAACACTAATTTGAAAAGATATACCTACTCCTATATTCACTGCAGCATTATTTACAATAGCCAGATATGGAAGAAGCGCAAGTGTCCATCAAAAGATCAATGGATAAGGAAGATGTAGTACATAGGTAATCAAAAATTACTCAGCCATTAAAAAAAGTGTGATATATTGCCATTTGCAATACCATGGATGGATCTAGAGATATAATGTTAAGTGAAATAAATCAGTCAAGGACAGACAAATACCATATGATTTTACTAATATCTGGAATTTAAGAAACAAAACAGGGGGCACCTGGGTGGCTCAGCTGGTTAAGCATCTGCCTTTAGCTCAGGTCATGATCTCAGGGTCCTGGGATCAAGCCCACATTGGGCTCCCTGCTCAGCAGGGAGTCAGCTTCTCCCTCTCCCTCTACCCCTCCCCCCCATGGCTTGTGCTCTCTCTTGTGCTCTCTCTCAAATGAATTAAAAAAATCTTTAAAAAAAAAGCGAGAAACAGATGAACAAAGAAAAAAAAAAGACAAACCGAGAAACACACTCAACTATAGAGAACTAGTGTTTGCCAGAGAGGATGCCAGGGTGGAGGTGGGGATGGGAATGGGTGAAATAGGTGAAGTGGATTAAGATTACACTTATCAAGATGAGCACTGAGTATTTACAGAATTGCTGAATCACTCTATTATACACCTAAAGCTAATATAACACTGTATGTTAATTAGACAATAAACAAACAAATAAAATTTTAAAAGCAAGAGAGAGAAAGAGACTGTAGTTGTTTTGATGTGACTTTAGTTCTAAGGTCTTTGTTCTAATCACAAAAATGCTCCCAGAATGAATTCATCCCAGAATGAATCACGAGAATTATGGCTTAATAAGCATTAAATCTCATGGACCATGCCATATCTTCATCATCAGAGACCCTAAGATTCTTCCTGAACACATTCTCCCTCTCAAAAGGGTGTTTTTTCAAGCCAATAAAATCCTGCCTCCCTGTAAGAAAAAAAATTGTATTTTTTTCCCAGAGCACATTTTATTTCATTTTTTCTCCCTTTGTTCACAATAAAACATTTTCTTCACTGTGAGCTCCAAGTAAAACTGCTGCTTCCTGCCATATATCAAAGCCTGGAGGGAATCACAGTAGCAACCCAGTTTGCAGATAGAGAAAGCCTCAGAGTGCAGGACCCAAATGTAGCACAGAAGTTCACACAGGTGAAGAGAGCTGTCTCCACAAAGCCAGCAGAGGAGCAACTTAAAAATTGGGTTCACAGTGTTAGAAGAGAATTTCACTTTCATTAAAGAATATGATTAATGCAGGGCGCCTGGGCAGCTCAGTTGGTTAAGCGGCTGACTCTTGATTTCAGCTCAGGTCATGATCTCCAAGTCGTGGGATCGAGCCCCAAGTCAGGCTCTGTGCTCAGTGCAAAGTCTGTCTTTCTCCCTCTGTTCCTCCCCTGTGCTCTCTCTTTCCTTCTCTTTCTCTCTAATAAATAAAGAAAAAGTTAAAAAAAAAAGAATATGATTAATGAAGTATTTTCTCCCAATTGTTTTATTTCAGTAATGATCAGCCTTTCAATAGTCACCATTTGGACCCCCTTTTATTATCCATACACCAGGCAGTGTGCAGGTAAACAGAAATTTCCTATATCTCTATAAATAAATATATATTTATAAGACAAAATTAAATATTAATTTAAAATGTTATTAAATAAAAACATTATTTATAAATTTAATGGCCACAGAAACAAGGAGTTTGACATTTAATCTACTTTAAAAATGATTTTCTATAACTTTTAAAGGTCTAGAAAATCAATCAAATAACAAGCAAAGTCTTGATTTGGAGCATTTGACAATTTCTGTGGCATCAATATTACAACCAAGGTGAATTTTAAAGCTATTAATGTAATACTACTGAATGCAGAGTTGGGGAGGCATATGCAGAAGCAAACTATTATATAATTTTTAAAAGTCACAGAGGTAACATACAATAGAGGTAAATAACTCCAAGGGCAGAGGTAATAGTAAAATGCAGTAAAATAATTAGAAAATGATTAGAATTGATGGCGACATTGATAGCTTTGAGTATTTATTACCCTTAATTTAGTATAATTACTTAAAGTATAAGTTCACATAATTTAACTTTAAATAATGACTGTTTAGTCACTGACTTGAAAAATCCCTGAAAATTTAACTGTCAGGTGTTGTGAGCCATCACGAGCCTGCTTCACTTCCGTCACACTAAGCGAAAGGATTGTTATAAAAACTCTGGCTGGTGGGCCTGACTGTTCACCAAGTGCAAGTAACTAGTATAAAATAATGCCAATATATTCCTTGTTAGTTTTTTCAAGATGAAATGGAGCAAAACTCAGTTTTCTAGAAATCTCTTAACTGTCTTAAGCTTTGAAACATGTCTGAGTCTCAATCTGGCAAAATCTGTTCACTTATAATCCTGGGACACACTCTTCTCCTTGTTACATCTCTTCACTTTTGGATCACTTCTTATTTACTGAAGATATTCAGTCCTGGGTCAGTGTTTCCCCCTTTACCCTGCAATCACCATCATTTTTTGGTGACAAGTACATTCTAAGTGTAATATCTGTCTACCACCTTAGCCTCTGAGTGTCGTGACCTCAATTCCAGTGAGGTCTATTTCTTCAATCTCTAGAATATCTCAAACATTGTCATCACCACTACATACCCCAATCTCCAAATATCTTTAACAAACATCTCATATTTCATCCATCGGCTCTTATACATCTATCCCACTCACTCTAGTATCTCCATTAATCCACAGATACCACCACATTCTCCATATCTGTAAGACTCCTTCTACTTTCAAATCCCTCCTTTTATAGTTTTCTTTTTTTCTTAATGTATTTATTCATCAGAGAAAGAGAGAGAGAGAGAGAACATGAGGATCATGACCTGAGCTCAAGGCAGATGCTTAACTGGCTGAGCCACCCAGGCATCCCACATTTTATAATTTTCAAATAGCCTCAATTCCAAGTGGAGTTCATTTCAACAGTGCAAAATTGGTTCAACATTACAAAATTAACAATATAAAATCAGTCATCAATTTAATACAGTATTAGCAGTATATAAAAGAAAAACTATATAAGCAACACCATAGATTTGACAAAATTCAATATACATTTAGAGTTCAACAAAGAAAAGTAGTACTAAAGAGAACTTCCTCAACCCAATAAAGGACATCTATAATACACTTGTAGTTAATAAGACTCTTAAATGGTGAAAGGCTGGAAGCTTTTTCTCTAAGACTGGGAAAAATACAAGTTTGTATACTTTAGCTACTTCTATTTAGCATTGTCTTTTAAATTCTAGTCTGTGCAATACAAAAACAAAGAGAAATACAAAGCACAAAGAGAAATACAAAGCACAAAGAGAAATTAAAGAGGAAGACTCTTCACAAATTAGATGATGGAGAAAATTATTAAAAAATCTAGAAACAGGGACGCTTGGGTGGCTCAGTCTGTTAAGCCAGCCTTTGCTGTCAGCTCAGGTTAAAATCCTGGGGTCCTGGAATCGAGCCCCATGTTGGGCTCCTGCTCAGGGGGGAGCCTGCTTCTCCCTCTCCCTCTGCCCTCCCTGTGCTTGTGCTCTCTCACTTGTTCTGTCATGCTCTCTCTCAAATAAATAAAATCTTTCTAAAAAATAAAAATAAATAAAAATCTAGAAACACGTTTCTTGAACTAATAAGTAAGTTCAGCAGTATCCAAAGTTTCAGAATACAAGGTCAATATATAAAAGTGTTATATTTCTTAATAATAGCAAGGACAATTTATAAATTATTATTTTTTAATTCCATTACAATTGCATCAAAATATCAAATACTTGGGAATTAATTTAAAAATGTGTGTAGGGGGGCACCTGGGTGGCTCAGTCATTAAGTGTCTGCCTTTGGCTCAGGTCATGATCCCAGGGTCCTGGGATCGAGCCCCACATCAGGCTCCCAGCTCAGCGGGAAACCTGCTTCTCCCGCTCCCACTCTCCCTGCTTGTGTTCCCTCTTTCGCTGTGTCTCTCTCTGTCAAATAAATAAAATCTTAAAAAAATAAAAATAAAAATGTGTGTAGGATCTATATACTAAAACTACAAAGGGTTACTGAATAAAATTCAAGGTGATTTAAATATATGTTATACAAAGATATTCACAAAGGAAAAGACTCAGTGTTAAGATGTCAATTTTCCTCAAATTTATCTACATGTTCAATACAATACTAGTCAAAATTTCACTTGACATTTTTTGTGAATATTGACAAGCCAATTCTAAAATTTATATGGAAATAAAGATCTAAAACAGCCACAAAAGTTTGAAGAAAAAAAAGAACAAAGTTGAAAGACATATAGTACTTGACTTCAACAGTTATTATAAAGATACTTTAAGATTGTGTAATATTGGCATAAGGTAGCCCATATAAATTAGTGGGTTTGAGTAATAATTTCTGAAATAGGAGCATTCCAATATGGCCAACCAATTTGTATTAAAGGTGCTGATGGCATTCAATCAGAAGATGATTGGCTTGTATTTTTCTCAATCTTAGAGAAAAACCATTCAGTCTTTCACCATTAAGTGTCATATTAACTACAAGTTGATTATAGATGTTATTTATTGGGTTGAGGAAGTTCCCTTTATTAACATTTTTTTTTAAATATAAGTGTGTTGAATTTTGTCAAATCTATTTTTTCATATGAAAAAAGAAAGAAAGAAAGAAAGAAAGAAAGAAAGAAAGAAAGAAAGAGAAAGAAACTCTACCCTCAGCTCTCACTATATAATCTTTATTAAATAGATGATAAAGCTAAATTCAAAAGCCACACTACAAAAGTTCTGGAAGAAAACATGAACAATCCTTGTAACCAAGAACAAGAAGAGATTTCTTAGAACATAAAACAATGAAAAATACAAATTGATAATTCAATAATTGTTAAATTAAATTTCATCAAATTGTAAAACATTTGTTTTTCAGTGACACTGTAAAGAAAATAAAAAAGCATGTCACTGACTGGGAGAAAATATTTGCAAAAAAAATATTTCCAGTAAAAGACTTTTGCAATTCAATGACAAGAAGACAAAGAACTCAATTTTTAAAATTAGATTATTTGAACTGATATCTAACTAAATACTATCTACAAAAGGCCATATGAGTGGACAGTGAGCACATGAAAAGAATATATCATTAATCATGAGGAAAGTACAAATTACAAACCTATCAAAGTATCACTTTACACTCACTAAATTCGTGAAAAACAGAAACCTGAAAGTGTCAATTGTTGATGAGGATGTGGAGGAACTAGAACTCTTGTACATTGCAGGAAGGAATATAAAATGGTACAACCACTTTGAAAAATAATTTGGCAGTTTAATATAAAATCAAATATATACTTAACATATGACCTAGAAATCCTGCTTCTAGGTATTTATCCAAGACAAACGAAACATGTTAAAAGAAAGGATTGCAGAAAGCTGTTTATAGCAGTATATATATATATAAACAGTCAAAAAACCAGAAAGAGCCCATATGCCCATCAACAGGGAAATGAATGGGTAAAAAATTACAGACTTTCCAAAGAATGGAATACTACTTAACACTAAAAAGGAATAAACTACTAATATACAAAACAACATGAAATATTAAAAAAAAATCATGTTATGTGAAAGAAGCAGATACGAAAGACTACACATACTATAAGATTCTGTCAGAATCAGATTGGGATGTGGTAAATATTCTATAGCTTGATTGTAGTGGTATTTACATGACTTTATACATTTTTTATTTATTTTTTTTGTTTTTACTTAAATTTCAGTTAGTTAGCAACACAGTGTAATATTAGTTTCACGTGTATTCAACACTTCCATACAACACTTGTCACTCATCACAACAAGTGCACTCCTTAATCCTCAATACCTCTTTAACCCATACCCACACCCACCTACCCTCTGGTAACCATCAGTTTGTTCTCTATAGTTAAGAATATATTTCTTGGTTTGCCTCTCTCTCATCTCTTGTTCTCCCCTTTGTTCATTTGTTTTGTTTCTTAAATTCCACATGAGTGAAATCATATGGTATTGTTTTTCTCTGACTTATTTCACTTACCATAATACCCTCTAGCTCCATCCATGTCATTGCAAATTGGCAAGATTTCAGACTTTTTTATGGCTGAATAATATTCCATCATGTGCGTGCGCACGCGCGCGCGCGCACACACACACACACACACCATTTCTTTATTCATTCATCAGTCAATAGAACTTGGGCTGCTTCGATAATTTGGCTATTTCTGATAATGTTGCTATAAACATTGAGGTGCGTGTATCCCTTTGAATTAGTATTTTTTATTCTTTAGGGAAATACCAAGTAAAGCAATTGCTAGATCACATGGTAGTTCTTTTTATAAAAATAACTTTTTTGAGAAACCTCCATAAAATCTTCGAGAGTGGCTGCACCAGTTTGCATATGCCACCAGCAATGCAAGAGGATTCCCCTTTCTCCACATCCTCACCAACACCACCTGTTGTTTTCTGTATTGTTGATTTTAGCCATACTGACAGGTGTGAGATGATATCTCATTATAGTTTTGATTTGTATTTCCCCGGTGATCAGTGATGTTGAGCATCTTTTCATGTATCTGTTCACCAACTGTATGTCTTCTTTGGAAAAATGCCTATGTCTTCTGCCCATTTTTAATTGGACTATTTGTTTTTTTGGGTGTTGAGTTTTATAAGTTCTTTATATATTTTTGGCTATTAACTCTTTATCAGATCTGTCATTTGCAAATATCTTTTCCCATTATGGAGGTTGCTTTTCAGTTTTGTTATTTCCTTTGTTGTGCAGAAGATTTTTATTTTGATGAAGTCCCAATAGTTTCTTTTTGCTTTTGTTTCCTTTGCCTCAGGAGATGTATCTAGAAAAACTTGCAATGGCCAATGTCAAAGAGGTTACTGCCTGTATTATCCTCCAGGATTTTTATGGTTTCAGGTCTCGTCTTTAGGTCTTTAATCCATTTTGAATTTATTTTGGTGTATGTTGAAAGAAAGTGATCTACTTTCGTTCTTTCACATGTTGCTGTCCAGTTTTTCCACGCCGTTTTTTGAAGAGACTTTGTCTCATTGGATAGTCTTTCCTGCTTTGTCAAAAATCAGTAGGCCATATAGTTGTGGGTTCATTCCTGGGCTTTCCATTCTGTTCTGTTCATCCATGTGTCTACTTTTGTGCCAGTAGCATAGTTTTGGTCACTAACACTTTATAATATAATTTGATTTCCAGAATTTTGATGCGTCCAGTTTGCTTTTCTTTTTCAAGTTTCCTTTGCCTATTCGGGGTCTTTCTTTTGTGGTTCCATACAAATTTTAGGATTATTTATTGTAGCTCTGTGAAAAATGCTGTTGGTATTGACAGGGATTGCATTAAACGTGTAGATTGCTTTGAGTAATATAGACATTTTAACAATACTTGTTCCAACTCATGAACATGGAATGTCTTTCCATTACTTTGTGTCCTCTTCAATTTTTTTAATCAGTGTTTTATAATTTTCAGAGTATAGGTCTTTGCTTAGGTTTAGTCCTAGGTATTTTGTTGTTTTTGGTGCAATTGTAAATGGGACTGATTCCTTAATTTCTCCTTCTGCTACTTCACTATTGGTATATAGATATGTAACAGATTTCTGTATATTGATTTTGTATCCTGTGACTTTACTGAATGTATGTATCAGTTCTAGTAGTTTTGGGGTCTTTTGGATTTTCTATATAGAGTATCATGTCATCTGCAAATAGTGAAAATTTTACTTCTTCCTTGCTGATTTGGATGCCTTTTATTTCTTTTTGTTGTCTGATTGCTGTGGCTGGGACTTCCAGCACTGTGTTAAATAACAGTGATGAGTATGGATGTTTCTGTTTTCTTCCTAATAGTAGAGGAAACGCTCCAAGTTTTTCTCTATCGAGGATGATATTAGCTGTGGGTTTTTCATATATGCCCTTTATTATGTTGAGGTATGTTCCTTCTAAACCTACTTCATCGAGGGTTGTTATCATGAACGGAGTTGTACTTTGTCAAATGGTTTTTCTGCATCTATTGAAATGATCATATGGTTCTTATTGTTTCTTTTATTAATGTGGTGTATCATGTTGATTTATGAATATTCAGCCACCCTTGCAACCTAGGAATAAATCCCACTTGATCATGGTGAATGATTTTTTTAATGTGTTATTGGATTTGATTTGCTAGTATTTTATTGAGAATTTTCAATGTTCATCAGGGTTATTGGCCTGCCGTTCTCTTTTTTAGTAGAATCTTTAATTGGTTTTGGCATGAGGGTAATGCTGGCCTCATGGAATGGATTTGTAAGTTTTCCTTCCGTTTCTATTTTTTTGGAATAGTTTGAGAAGAATAGGTATTAATTCCTCTTTAAATGTTTGGTAGAATTTGCCTATGAAGTCATCTGGTCCTAGACTTCTTGTTGTTGGGATAATTTTGATTACTGATCCAATTTAATTGCAGGTTATTGGTCTGTTCACATTTTCTATTTCTTCCATTTCAGCTTTGGTAGTTTATACATTTGTAGGAGTTTATCCATTTCTTTCAGGTTGTTCTATTTTTTGGTGTATAGTTTTTTATAATATTCTCTAATAAGTGTTTGTATTCCTATGGTGTGGTTCATTATTTCTCCTCTCATTTTTTATTTTATTTATCTGGGTCTTTCTCTTTTCTTTTTGATAAGTCTGACCAGAGACGTCCTCATTCCATTGATCTGCTCTATTGTTTTCTTTTTTCTTTTTTTTTAGATTCTACATTATTTATTTCTGCTCCAATCTTTATTATTTCCTTTCTTCTGCTGGTTTTAGGCTTCATTTGTTGTTCTTTTTCTAGCTCTCTTAGGTGTAAGGTTAGGTTGCTTGAGCTTTTTCTTACTTGAAATAGGCCTGCATTGCTGTATACTTCACTCTTAGGATTGCTTTTGCTGATTCCAAAGTTTTGGGGCCATTGTGTTTTTTTTTTTATTTGTTCCCATGCATTTTTAGTTTCTTCTTCGATTTCATGGTTGAACCATTCATTGTTTGGTAGCATGTTGTTTAACCTTCATGTATCTGTTGTCTTTCCAGATTTTACCATGTGATTGACTTCTAATTTTATAGCATGGTCAGAAAAGGTGTTTGGTATGATTTCAGCCTTTCTGTATTTGTTGAGGCCTGTTTTGTGACCTAACATGTGATCTATTCTGAAGAATATTCCATGTACACTTGAAAATAATGTGTATTCTGCTGTTTTAGGATGCAATGTCCTGAACGTATGTGTTAAATCCATCTGTTCCAGTGTGTCATTCAAAGCTATTGTTTTCTTCTTGATTTTCCGTTTGGATGATCTGTCCATTGATGTAGGTGGGGTGTGAAAATCCCCTATTATTATTGTGTTATTATCAATTAGTTTCTTTGTTTTTTTGTTAATTGTTTTATATATTTGGGTGTTCCCATGTTGGATGCATAAATATTTATAATTGTTTGAACTTCTTGTTGGATTGTCCCCTTTATGATTATATAATGTCCTTCCTTGTCTCTTTTTACAGTCTTCATTTTAAAGTTTAGTTTGTCTGATAGAAGTATTGCCACCCTGGCTTTCTTTTGATATCCATTTTTTAATAAATGTTTCTCCACCCTTTCACTTTCAATCTGCAGGTGAATTTAGGTCTAAAATGAGTCTCTTGTCAGCAGTATATAGGTGTGTCTTATTTTTCTATCCATTCTGAAACCCTATTTCTTTTGACTGGAGTGCTTAGTCCATTTATATTCAAAGTAATTATTGATAGATATGTATTTATTGCCATTTTATTACTTGTTTTGTCATTGTTTCTGGAGATTTCCTCTGATCCTTTCTTGTCTTTGTCACTTTTGCTCTCCTTAGCCCTCAAAGAGTCTGCTTTAATATTTCTTTCATGGCTGGTTTGGTGGTCATGAACTCCTTCACATTTTGCTTGTCTGGGAAAACTTTATCTCTCCTTCTATTCTGAATGATAGCCTGGCTGCATACAGTATTCTTGGCTGCAGATTTTTCCCATTCAGCATGTTGAATATATCATGACACTCTCTTCTGGCTTGACAAGTTTCTGTTGAGAAATCTGCTAGACTTATGGGTTATCCTTTGTACATTAAGGGCTTATTTTTGATGATTTTAAGATTTTTTTCTTTATCAACATATTTTGCCAATTTAATTACAATATGTCTTGGTGTTGGCCTTCTCTTGTTGATTTTGATGGGAGTTCCCTGTGCCTCCTGGATCTGGATGTCTGTTTCCTTCCCTAGATAAGGGAAGTTTTTCAGCTGCTATTTCTTCAAATTAAATTTCTGCCCCCTTTTCCCTCTCTTTTTCTTTTGGGACGCTGATAATGTAAATGCTATTAAATTTGGTGGTCAGTGAATTTCCCAGTCTATTCTCATGTTGCATAATTCTTCTTTCTGTATTTTGTTCAGCTTCATTATTTTCCATTATTTTGTCTTCTAGGTCACTAATTCATTTCTTGGCTTCTTCTAACTTACTGTTCATTGTATCAAGCCTGTTTCCAATCTTACTTATTGCTTTCGTTATCTCTGATTATTTCTTAATTCTTTTATCTCTGTGGTAAAGGTCACACTGATGTCTTCTATTCTTTTTCAAGCCCAGTGAGTATCCTTGTGATTGTTACTTTAAATTCTCCATCAGGCATGATATTTATAACTGTTTTGCTTATATTTCTGTCTGTGAACTTATCTTGTTCATTGTTTGGGATAAATTGTTCTTTTTTCACATTTTGTCTAAGTCTCTGCCTTCTTCTCTGTGTTAGAAAAGCCAGTTATGTCTTCTACTCCTGAAAGTAATGGCTTCATAAAGAGAAGGCCATGTATTGGCCCAGGGCCTTGCACTTCAGAGAGTGTCTCTGGTGTGTGCTGTGCATGCTCAGCTATTGTGTTTTGACTGCTTTATCCCTCAGGCCAGTCATCTGCAGAGGTCCTCTTGGCCTACTGTAGGCAGTGTTTGGTCCCTGCCTGAATGTGGCAAGTTTTAACTAGGTGTGCTATGGTCTGCTTGTGAGATGAGATCTGACACGACCTCCACAAGAACTGAGGCTCTGTAGAACTCTAGTTGAGAGACGTGGCATGGGCAGCGGTTTCTGCTGGTCTTCTGGGAAAGGGTCCACTGCATTGGGAAGGAGGGAAGCTTGACTGAGAAGATCAGTCCTACCAGAATGCAGGGGGTGAGGCTTGGTGTAAGCAAATTAGGCAGCCAGTCTTGATGTTGCACTGCTTCCCAAAGGCATCTTTGTGTTTATGCTAAGGGGTGGGAGAGGAAAAGGGTGCCAGCTGGGCATTCTCTGTGAGTTCCCAGAGAGGCATCTCTGTGAGTGTTGCTTCTTAGTGACATTCGCTGAGAAGAGCAAATAATCCCCCTCTTGTGTCCCAGGTGTTCTTCAAATCGCTGTTTTCAAACTTTGTCCCGGAGGTTGTTTGCCTGCCTTCTCTTCAGGAGCAGCACAGTGCCCTCTGTGCTCTGTCCCAGCTAAGCTGAACTCTAACACTCAAGGGTTTAAGCCCTGCTCATTGCAAGAACTCAGGAAATTCATCACTGCTCATTTTCTAAGCCAATGGCTTAGAAATCTGCAATCTGTTTCTCCCCTAAACTCTGTCTCCACACTTCCTACCTTCTTTGATGTGGCCTCTTCTCTCCTTTTAATTTGGAGTTTGTTCTGTCAGTCTTCAGGTCAATTTCTGGGGTATTTAGGATGATTTGATAGTTATCTAGTTGTGTTTGTAGGATGAGACAAACTTCCTACGCTGCCACCATCTTCATCTCCTCTCAACTGTATACATATTTTTATGTCTTATAAATCCTACACAAATTTGGTGAATTTTATTTATGTAAATTATACCTTAATAAAACTGATTAAAGTATGTTTCTAAAATGAATTATAAGGTAATATACTAAAAACAGTAATTATCTTTTTGTCATTACAGCTTTTTAAATCTTTTTAAGTCTTCTAAAATTTTCTTTCATATTGCTGTTACCTATTTTTTTATTTCTTTTAAATTTTATTTTATTATGTTAGTCACCATACATTATATCATTGGTTTTTGATGTAGTGTTCCATGATTCATTGTTTGCATATAACACCCAGTGCTCCATGCAATACTGCCCTCCTTAATACCCATCACCAGGCTAACCCATTCCCCTAACCCCCTCCCCTCTAAAACCCTCAGTTTGTTTCTCATAGTCTATAGTCTCTCATGGTGTGGCTCCCCCTCCTATTACCCCCCTTCATTTTTCCCTTCCTACTATCTTCTTTTTTTTAACATATAATGTATTATTTGCTTCAGAGGTACAGGTCTGTGATTCATCAGTCTTACACAATTCGCAGCACTCACCATAGCACATAGCCTCCCCAGTGTCCATCACCTAGCCACCCCATCCCTCCCACCCCCCACCACTCCAGCAAACCTCAGTTTGTTTCCTGAGATTAAGAGTCTCTTATGGTTTGTCTCCCTATCTGGTTTCATCTTGTTTCATTTTTTCCTTCCTTCCCCTATACTCTTCTGTCTTATTTCTTAAATTCCTCATATGAATGAGATCATATACTTGTCTTTCTCTGATTAACTTATTTCGCTTAGCATAACACCCACTAGTTCTATCCACATCATTGTAAATGGCAAGATTTCATTTTTTTGATGGCTGCATAATACTCCATTGTATATAAATACCACATCTTCTTTACCCATTCATCTGTTGATGGACATCTTGGCTCTTTCCATAGTTTGGTTATTGTGGACATTGCTGCTATAAACATTGGGGTGCACATACCCCTTCAGATCACCACATTTATATCTTTGGGGTAAATACCCAGTAGTGCAATTGCTGGGTTGTAGGGTAGCTCTATTTTTAACTTTTTGAGGAACCTCCATACTGTTTTCCAGAGTGGTTGCACCAGCTTGCATTCCCATCAACAGTGTAGGAGGGTTCCCCTTTCTCTACATCCTCACCAACATCTGTCATTTCCTGACTTGTTAATTTTAGCCATTCTGACTTGTGTGAGGTGGTAGCTCATTGAGGTTTTGATTTGTATTTCCCTGATGCCAAGTGATGTTGAACTAACTTTTTCATGTGTCTGTTGGCCATTTGGATGTCTTCTTTGCAGAAATGTCTGTTCATGTCTTCTGCCCATTTCTTGATTGGATTATTCTTTGGATGTTGTTTGATAAGTTCTTTATAGATTTTAAATACTAGCCCTTTATCTGATGTCATTTGCAAATATCTTCTCCCATTCTGTCAGTTGTCTTTTGGTTTTATTGACTGTTTCCTTTGCTGTGCAAAAGCTTTTTATCTTGATGTCGTCCCAATAGTTCATTTTTGCCCTTGCTTCCCTTGCCTTTGGCGATGTGTCTAGGAAGAAGTTGCTGTGGCCAAGGTTGAAGAGGTTGCTGCATTGTGTTCTCTGGGATTTTGATGTATTCCTGTCTCATATTTTGATCTTTCATCCATTTTGAGTCTATTTTTGTGTGTGGTGTAAGGAAATGGTCCAGTTTTTTTTTTTTTTTTTTTTTGCATGTGGCTGTCCAATTTCCCTAACACCATTTGTTGAAGAGACTTTTTTCCATTGGACATTCTTCCCTGCTTTGTCGAAGATTAGTTGACCATATAGCTGAGGGTCCATTTCTGAGCTCTCTATTGTGTTCCATTGATCTATGTGTCTGTTTTTCTGCCAGTACCATACTGTCTTGATGATGACAGCTTTGTAATAGAGCTGGAAGTCCGGAATTGTGATGCCGCCAGCTTTGCTTTTCTTTTTCAACATTCCTCTGGCTATTCAGGGTCCTTTCTAGTTCCATACAAATTTTAGGATTATTTGTTCCATTTCTTTGAAAAAAGTTGATGGCATTTTGATTGGGATTGTATTATATGTGTAGATTGCTCTAGGTAGCATTGACATTTTCACAATATTTGTTCTTCCAATGCATGAGCATGGAAGGTTTTTCCATTTCTTTGGGTCTTCCTCAATTTCTTTCATGAGTATTTTATAGTTTTCTGAGTACAGATCTTTTGCCTCCTTGGTTAAATTTATTCCTAGGTATCTTATGGTTTTGGGTGCCATTGTAAATGGGATCGACTCCTTAATTTCTCTTTCTTCTCTCTTGTTGATGGTGTATAGAAATGCAACCAATTTCTGTGCATTGATTTTATGTCCTGCCACTTTACTGAATTCCTGTATGAGTTCTAGCCGTTTTGGGGTGGAGTCTTTTGGGTTTTACACATAAAGCATCATATCATCTGCAAAGAGTGAGAGTTTCACTTCCTCTATGCTGATTCGGATGACTTTTATTTCTTTTTGTTGTCTGATTGCTGAGGCTAGGACTTCTAGTACTATGTTGAATAGCAGTGGTGATATTGGACATTCCTGCCATATTCTGACCTCAGGGGAAAAGCTCTGAGTTTTTCCCCATTGAGAATGATATTCACTGTGGGTTTTTCATGTATGTTTTTTATGATATTGATCTGTTACCTAACTTTAAATGACTAATAATGATCAAATGCTATTTAAATAAAAATGATACATTGCACCCTAAAATACTTCATTCAGAAATTCCATATGCTTAAGTTACAATATTCTTAGAAAACAGTCAGCAAAGGTTGAGTCATAAAAGCTACTACAGGTATGAACTTGATAAATGCCTATTAAAATTATTAAACACCCACATGCACATATTGCTTTCAAGGCATATGATCTTATGAAAAGTTGTGTAGTTGAGAGAATTGAATACATTTTAGCATTTGAGCAGCCTTTATCTTGGCAGATTTATTTTAAAATATGCCAAGCTATATCACTTAATGAGTCACCAGAATGTGACTAATGTCATTCCTATCCAGGCTCTGAAAAGTGTTAAACATTTAGATATTAAACATAACATGTTCTCGTCCTCTTTAAAAAGAAAGAAAAATGAAGAAATACAGTAAGAAAGTAAAATAAGCCAATCAATAGCTTCTGTTATTGTTTCAAAATTTTACACATACATATGTATATACGTACATATATACTCATACTTTTGTGTATAAACATCTTTTATGTGTAATATTATCTAGTGGCTTAAAATCATTCATGTTTAGGGAATACACTAAATATCCATGTGAAATTATTACTTTAATAACAGCATTATATTTCATCATAGAGAGGTAACTTAATGCAACCATGGGGTTGTAGCATATATTTTTCTAGCATATAATTTTGCCATAAATCTCTTTTAGCACAAATATTTACCTAAAATTTTGATATAGAATTTATAAAACATGACTCCTGCCTTACTCTCTAGTCAATTTCCTGCTCCAGAAAATGACCTCAGAAGGAAATTTAATCTTTACTAATTGCTCTCTCAAATTTTACGTGTTGGGTACGGGTTAGGCAAGCATCACTCCTGTCCATGATAATGATTATACTGATAATTTCCATTTTCTAGCACCCCCAAATCACCAGCAGTCTCTCTTTTTTTTTCTATTTTATCAAATCTTGTTTAACTGCACAATTCTCCTATATCAAATTTATCTAAAAAATGTGGGCTCTCTATCTATGCTGAACAATGAAATCCCTGAGGAACTTTTCAAATATCCCAATTCCAAGATTCCAGCCACAAAGATTCTAACTGAATCGGTCATGGATGAGCCTCAAGCACTGGTAGTTTTTCAAGCCCTCCAGAGGAGTCTCATACCAATATGCAATCTGGATTGAAAACCACTGCTACAAATGGTTCCCCAAACTGAGACTAGAGCTCTGTTTATCCCTTTCAGCTAGGTTCACAATTCTTGGGCTATGTTTAATCATATCTTTAACATTTATAGTTTACCAAAACCACCCTAGCATCTTAGTTTTCAGTTTCACAGTAAACTTTTTTCATTGTTGATCAATAAATTTTTTTTCTTTTCTTTTCTACAATCACAGATTCAATAACTACAGAATTTTCATTGGGTCTTGAAGGAGCAATTTTCTATTTTCAATTTATATTATCACCACATAGATCCAGTTTTATCAATTTCTGAATCCCTACGACATGTGTTTCTAAACTGGACTTTCCAAAAGGCTCTGGATACTGTTGGGTTTAGGGGAATGCATTTCCAGATCTTCTCTATGGACTGTCTCCTGAGATTTTGGTTTTCTCTTACCACCTTCCCTTTTACACCAGCTCTCTTTAACTTTACAGGCAGAAAGAATAGCCCTTTTTCCCAAATCTTATAA
This sequence comes from Callorhinus ursinus, assembly GCF_003265705.2. NCBI lineage: Eukaryota > Metazoa > Chordata > Mammalia > Carnivora > Otariidae > Callorhinus > Callorhinus ursinus. Next base: position 107,542,864 of record NW_027397063.1, read on the forward strand.
TACTGCACGTTCCTGGGGGTGAAGCCTCAAGTTCTGTAAACTACTGGGATGGGTGAAGACTCCTTTGGTGAACATTCAGAACACTGTAAAACCAACAAAGACTCATGTCTTTTATGTTCTTATATAGACATGACAAGCATGAAACATATCACAAGAAAGGATATTTTAGCCCATACTGAGGACTGAGACAAAATATATTGTAGAACAAGGGCATTGGGAGAAATAGCAAATCTTAAAGAAGAAAACTTCTGTTCCTTAACTATTGTAAAAAAAAGTAATCTTATATTAGTTTATCCTATAAATTTTTAATAATTTTTCCTATACTTTTAAAAAAGTGAAATGCTTAGCCTAGCTGATTATTCTGATTAGTTTTATCAGAATATACCTTCTTTTATTAACACATTGGAAGAGTTTGGTCATAATATCTAAGGAAATCAACGGTACATAAATTACTAAATTTATAGATACTTTTCATTTAATTATCTTCAAAAGCTGAATGCAAAATTCTAATATACTCATACACATACATTTCCTGAAAAAAGGAACACATCTTTTATTACAATCTTCACTTCATATAAAACTCATCATTTTAGTGTATATTGTGTTGTATTAATACAAGTCAAGAAATAAGAAACAACATAGAGGAAGATGGTAGATTAGGAAGATCCTAAGTTCGCCTCATTCCACAGATACAACTAGATAACACCCACCTCATTGTAAATAATTCAGAAAACGAACTGAACAATGGCAGAACAGATTCTCTGAAGCTAAATGTAAGGAAAAGCCCAGATCAAAGAGGGTAAGAATGGCAGAGATATGGTCAGGAGACAAATAGATCCACAGGACTGTCCATGAGAGGGAAGGACACCATGGGTGTCAAGAGGGGAGAGGATCAAATCCCATGCCAGGCACCCCAGGCACAGGGAACCCACATGAAGAAGACAAGTCCCCATAACATTTGGCTTTGAAAACCAGAGGTATCTAACATTAACTAGGACTTAATATCTCAAACTCAGCACCAGGTGTTATATGGAGGTATAGAATCACTATATTGTACACCTGAAATTAATACTACACTGTATGTAAACTAACTGGAATTTAAATAAAAACAACAATATTAGATTTGGCTCTGGGAAAGCCAAGAGGGCAGAGGCCCCACACTTAAAGAGTCAGTATACCAAATAGCCCCATGGAGATACAGCATAGAAGCACCAGTTTGGAAAACTCCTAGCCTATAGATGAACGAGATTTATTTACTAATCTCAGAGTATGTGCTGGAGGGGTAGGGATCTTTATGAGACTTCTCCAGGAACAAAGGAGACGAAGCGTGGCATTTCTCTTCTCTGCCTTCCAACCCAGAACAGGGTCATGTGCAGGAAACAACACAGCACACTCTCCACTTCACTTGCTAACAGCATGTTCCACCCCCACATTCTCTTTCAGACACAGCCCCTCCAGCAAGGCCACAGCTTCAGATTTCCTCTCACAGCAGAACTTTGCAAACTTTGCTGATACCAAGTACCCTGCCTCTATATTCTTCAGCAGATCTATCGCTTTCAACATTGCCAGCCTTAGTCCTGGGTCACTGCAGGTCCCCACTCACAGCAGCCCTGCACAAACCATGCTTACACCACATGCCCTGCACCTGTCTTTTCCTGTACACCTGCCCCTTCAAATTCACCTGTGGCTGGAGCTCATCCAAAGTGGTGCCAAAAGCCTGGCAGTGCACAAGCAGCCCCAACAGAAACCAGCACCACTCCAAAGTGACTCCTGCCCCAGGGAGAAGGGAAAATAAGCACACACACTAGTCCAACTAGGGGACTGGGGGCAGACAACTGGTCTGACTGCAGGCCTCATCCACCAACAAAAGCTTCTCAGGGGACAACATAGGAAAAACACCCAACAATTTGGTGTTACTACATCTTGGTAACTGCCTGGTCTCACTCAACTCAAGCCAAGGAGGCCCTAGACTGGAACACTAACAACATAGGGACCAAATCCTGCCTACAACAGGAAAAGAGAGCCACTACAGATGACTGGAATGAAGGCAAAAGCAGCTGTGGCACCACAGCAGGGCACAGGCAACATACATAGAAGACATCCCCAAAGATCAGGTTCTGGTGAACAGGGGATACTGCACTGCAAGGCACTAAAGGACCTCTTCTTCATAATGCAAATACTTTCAAGAGCAAAGAAACAGACATAGAGAGTTAGTCAAAATAAGGAGACAGAGAAATATGTCCCAAATGAAAGAATAGGACACAATCACAGCAAAAGAGGTAAATGAGAATTTAAAGTAATGGTCATAAAGATACTCACTGAACTTAAGAGGGAAAGACTTTAGTGAAATACTCAGCAAAGAGAGAGAAAATATAAAAAGAATCAATGAGAGATGAAGAACTCAATAACTGAAATTAAAACACACTAGATGGAATAAATAGTAGACTAGAGAAACCAGAAGAATGGATCAGTGACCTGGAAGAAAGAGTAATGGAAAACAGTCAAGCCAAACAGGAGGAAAAAAAAAAAAAGAATAATAAAAAATGACAGATTTCAGTGATACCATCAAACATAATAACATTTGCATTATAGGAGTTCCAGAAGGAGAAAAGTGAGTAGGAAATTTATTTGAGGAAATAAGAGATGAAAAATTTCCAAATCTGGGGAAGGAAAGAGAAATCCAAATCCAACAAAACCCAAGGAGGTCCGTAGCAAAACACGTAATAATTAAAATGGCAAAAAGTAGTGATAAAGAGAGAATTTTAAAAGCAGCAAGAGAAAGGAAAACAGATACAATACAAGGGAAACCTTATAAGGCTATCAGCTGATTTTTTAGCAAAAACTCTACAGGTCAGAGGGAGTGGCATGATATATTCAAAATGCTGGAAAACAAAACAAAACAAAACAAAAACACCTGCAACAAAGGATACTCTATTCTCAAGGCTATCATTCAGAATTGAAGAAGAGATAAAGGGTATCTCAGAACAACAAAAATTAAAGAAATTCATGAGCATTATACCAGTCCTACAAGAAATGTTAAAGGGGACTTGTTGAGTTGAAAGTAATGACCGTAAGTAGGAGTAAGAAAATTAGGAAGCACAAAAGGAGTAAAATGAAGTATAACTTAAGAGTTATATAAAAGTCAGTCAGGGGATTCACAAAATAAAAGGATGTAAAGTATGACACCATATACCTAAAATGTGGGGGGTGGGAAGGAGTAAAAATTTAGTGCTTTTAGAATGGGTTCAAACTTAAGCAACCATCCATCAAATATAGTCTGCTATATGTATATGATGTTACATATAAACCTAATGATAACTGCAAATCAAAACCAGTAATTGGTATGCAAAAAATAAAGGGAAAGGAATCCAAGTACATCACTAAAGAAAGCCAGTAAGCCTTGAGAGAAGAGAAGAAAGGAATAGAGAAAAACTATAAAAGCAATGATAAAAAAAGTAACAAAATGGCAATAAGTACATACCTATCAATAATTACTTTGCTACCTAGAAGACACTTACTTCAGTCCTAAAGACACATGCAGACTGAAAGTGAAAGAATAGAAAAACATTAATCATGCAAATGGAACTGAAAAGAAACGTGGTGTGACAATACTTACATCTGACAAAGTGGACATTAAAACAAAGACTGTAAAAAGAGACAAAGAAGGGCAGTACATAATCATAAAGAAAAGTTAATACCTATTCTTCTCAAATTTTCCAAAAAAATAGAAAAGGAAGGAAAGCTTCCAAATTCATTCTTTGAGGCCAGCATTACCCTAATACCAAAGCCAGATAAAAACACTACAAAAAAATAAAAAGGAGAGAGAACTATGGGCCAATATCTTTGATGAACATAGATGCAAAGACCCTCAACAGAATATTAGCAAAATGAATCCAACAGTACTTAAAAAAAAAAAAATCATTCAACACGATCAAGTGGGATTTACTACTGGGCTATAATGTGGTTCAATATTTGCAAATCAATCAAAGTGATACATTATATCAATAAGAGAAAGAATAAATACCATATGAAAATTTCAACAGATGCAGAAAAAGCATTTGACAAAGTACAATTTCCATTCATGATTAAAATCCTCAACAAAGTAGGTTTAGAGGGAACATATCTCAACATAATAAAGGCCTTATATGAAAACCCACAGCTAATATCATACTCAATAGGGAAAAACTGAGAGTTTCTCCCCTAAGATCAAGAACAAGACAAGGATGTCTGCTCTCACCATTTTTATTCAAGATGATACTGTGAGTCCTAGGCAGAGCAATCTGACAAGAAGAAATAAAAGGCATCCAAATCAGTAAGAAAGAAGTGAAACTTTTACTATTTGCAAAGGACATGATACTGTATATAGACTCCACCAATAAACTACTAGAACTGATAAATGAATTCAGTAATGTCTCAGGATACAAAACCCATATATAGAAATCCACTGCATTCCTACACACTAATAATGAAGTAGCAGAAAGAGAAATTCAGAACACATTCCCATTTATAATTACACCAAAAAGAAAATTCCTAAGAATAAACTTCTCGAAGAAGGTAAAAGATCTGTACTATGAAAACTGTAAAACACTGATGCAAGAAATTAAAGACAACACAAACAAATGGAGAGATATTCTATGCTCATGCGTTGGGAGAACAAATATTGTTAAAATGTCCATACTACCCAATGCAGTCTACAGATTTAATGTGTTCCTTATCAAAATACAAATAGCATTTTTTTAGAGAACTAGAACAAATAATCCTAAAATTTGCATGGAACCACAAAAGACCCCAAATAGACAAAGCAATCTTGAAAAAGTAGAAAAAAACAAACAAACAAAACTGGAGGTATCACAGTCCCAGATATCAAGATATAATACAACACTGTAGTAATCAACACGGTATGGTACTGGCACCAAAATAGACACATAGATCATTAGAACAAATTGGAGAGCCCAGAAATAAACCCACAATTATGTGGTCAATTAATTCTCAACAAAAGAGGTAAAAATATACAAAGGGAAAGAGACAGTCTCTTCAACAAATGGTGTTAGGGAATATTGGACAGTTACATGTAAAAGAATAAAACTGGACCATATTCTTACACCGTACACAATAATAAAGTCAAAATGTATTAAAAACCTAAATGTGAGACCTGAAACCATAAAAATCATAAAAGAGAGCAGAGGCAATAATTTCTCCAACACTGGCCAAATCAACATTTTTCTAGATATGTGTCCTAAGGCAAAGGACAAAGCAAAAATAAACTATTGTGAATATATCACAATAAAAAAGCTCTTGCACAGCAAAGAAAACTATCAACAAAACTAAAAGACAACCTACTGAATGAGAGAATGCATTTGCTAATGATATCTCTGATTAAGTGTTAGTATCCTAAATATATAAAAAACTTGTACAACTCAACACCAAAAAAACAAAGAATCCAATTAAAAAATAGATGGAAGACATGAACAGACATTTCCTCAAAGAAGACATACAGATGACCAGCAGACATGTGAAGATGCCCAACATCACTAATAATAAAGGAAAAGTAAATCAATACTCTAATGAGACATCTCTTCAGAATCGCTAAAATCAAAAAGACATTAAATAAGTGTTGGTGAGGATGTGAGGAAAAAGGAACTCCCACGCATTGTTGGTGGGAATGCAAACTAGTGCAGCCACTGTGGAAGACAGTGTGGAAGGTCTTCAAAACTTAAAGGTAGAATTACCATATGATCCACTAATTCTACTAGTGGGCATTTACCTAAAGAAAATGAAAACACTAATTCAAAAAGATATATGCACCCATATGTTCATTAGAACATTATCTACAATAGCCAAATTATGGAAGCAGTCCAAGTATCCATCAATAGATGAATGGATAAAGATGATGTGGTGTATATGCACAATGGAATATTACTCAAACACACACACACACACACACACACACACACTGAAACCTTGGCATTTGCAACAATGTGGATGGAGCTAGAGAATATAATGCTAAGCAAAATAAGTCAGCCAGAGAAAGACAAATAGCATATGATTTCACTCACATGTGGAATTCAAGAAGCAAAACAAAGAAAAAGAGAGACAAGCCAAAAAACAGGCTCTTAACTATAGAGAAAGAATTGATGATTACCAGAAGGGAGGTAGGTGGGGCCATGGGTGAAATAAGTGAAGGGGATTAAGACTATACTTATCATGATGAGCACCAAGGAGAATAGAATAGAATTGTTGAATCACTATATTGCACCTGGAAACTAATATAACACTGTATCCTAACTATACTGGAATTAAAATAAAAAAAGAAAGTAAATAAATAAATAAATAGTCATTCCCCCCTAAAATATATAAAAGTATATAAAGAAATGACATAGAGATTATTTTTATAACAATATTTATAATATTAAGTTTATATAATTATAATATTTATTTGAATTCAGTGGTATTTCTGACTATTGCTCAGTATTTTGTTAATATTTCTCAAAATATATATTAATATATTTATTTGAATGGAAAACTAAAGTCGGAATTTATATGACAAAAAATAACTTTGATTTAACCGATTGTTTTGAAATAAAATCTGACTTTATTGGGTTCATGATATAAGAATATGATAAAAAAATGTTGGTAAGAATAGTTTATTGATAGAGAGTGACATGAGGGTGATGGTGGAAAGAAGCTTCCTCCACTCACTGAAACACTGATTTTGACAATCCCACAGTTGAGAGTACCTTTGTGGGAAAGGAAAATCAACATACAAAATTAACATATAATAATTATTGCATTTTTATACCCTAATAATGAAGTATCAAAATAACCACAAATTAGAATACAATCCCATTTACAATCGCTTCAGAAAGAATACAATACTTAGGAATAAATTAAACCAAGGAAGTGAAAGACCTATAAACTGAAAACTATAAAATATTGATGAAGGAAATTGAAGATGACAAGAGTAAATGGAAGTATATCCTTTGTTCATGGATTGGAAGAATTAACATTATTAAAATGTGCAAACCACTCAAAGCAACTTGTAGTTTCAATGTGATCCTTACCAAAATTCTGATGGCATTTGTCACCAAAATAACAGAAAAACAACAGTCCCAAAATTCACAGGGAACTATAAAAGATCCCAAATAGCCAAAGCATTCTTGAGAAAGCACAAATCTGGAGACTATATCATATGTTTTTGATTTCAAAATACATTACAAAGCTACAGAAATTAACCCATTATGGTAATGGCATAAAAACATGTAAACTAATGGAACAGAATAGAGAATTCAGAAATAAATCCACATATCTATGGTCAACTGATCTTTGACAAGGATGCCAAGAACACACTGTAAGGAAAAAATACTCCCTGTAATAAATGGTATTAGGAAATTAGAAACTGAACTCTTATCTAATACCATATACAGAAATCAAATAAAAATGAATCAAATACTTAAACATTAGATCTAAAACTGTAAAACTACTAGAAAAAAAGCATAGGTTAAAAGCCTCTTGACATCAGTCTGGGCATTTATTTTTTTGGATATAATCCCAAAAACACACACACAACAAAAGCAAAAATAGACAAATGAGATTTCATCAAACTGAAAAGCTTCTGTACAGCAAAGGAAACAATCAACAAAATAAAGAGACAACTATGGAACAGGAGAAAATATTTGCAAACTATATATCTAATCAGGGGCTAATATCCATAATATTAAGGAACTCCTACAAGCCAATAGCAAAAAAATAAAAAAAAAAAGCAAAAACAAAAAAACCCAAAAAACAAAGAAGACATAGAAGGACCAACAGGTATATGAAAAGATATTCAATATCACTAGTCATCAAGGAAATACAAATCAAAACTATAATGAGATATCACTTCACACCAGTTAGGATGATTATTACTTTGAAAAAAAGATAAGAAGTGTTGGAGAGAATATGGAGAAAAGGGAACACTTGTGCATTGTTAGTGGGAATGTAAATTATTAAAGCCACTGTGGAAAACTAGATACAGGTTCCTCAAAAAATTAAAAATAGAACTACCATATGATCCAACAATCTCACTTAGGAGTGTATGTCCAAAGGAAATGAAATTAGTGTATTAAAGAGATATCTGCACTCCATGTTCATTGCAGCATTATTCACAATAACCAAGATATGGAAATCACTGAAGTGTCCATGTATGAATGAAAGGATTAATAAAATACGGCAAATACACACAATGGAATATTATTCAGCCTTATGAAAGAAGAAAATTCTGCCATTTGTAACAACATGGATGAACCTGGAGGACGTTATGTTAAATGAAAGAAGCCAGACACAGAAGGACAAATACTGCATGTTCTCACTTAGATATGGAATCTAAAAAAGTCAAACTCATAAAAGCAAAGAGTAGAATGGTCCTTGCCAGGGCAAGATGGATGGGGGAAATGAGGAGATTTGGTCAAAGAGTACAAAGTTTCAGTAATGTAAGATAAATAAGTTCTGAAGATCTAATGTACAGCATGGTGACTATAATTAATAATACAGTATTGTGTACTTGAAATTTGCTGAGAGTAGAACTTGTGTTCTAACCACACAAGCGCTTGCATGCACACACACACAGATGGTAACAATGTGAGATAATGAATATGTTAATTAGCTTCACTGTAATAATTTCACAACGTATATCTACATGAAAATATTACTTTGTACATACTAAATATATACATTTTATTTGTCAATTTTACTTAAATAAAGCTGAGGAAAACAGTATACTGGCGAATGGATTTAAATTAATATTTCCTTTTCAAACTCTTTCTGAATATATTGTTAAACAAGGTGCCCCAAATTGAAAAAAAAAGGAAATTATTTAGTTATTTGATAAGTCTCTAAAATTGTCAAAGTGAATAAATGAGTAACAAGTTATTATAGGACAGGCATTTTTCCCCTTCTTTCATTTGCTTTTGCCCCTGAAAATAACTTTTATAGATCACTAGATGCTTTTGGAAAATAACTTCAATGAAATTGAAAAATTTTAATGACCCTGCTATAACTAAACTCATTTCCATCTTCATGTTTACTTAGCGTTTACATCTATAAAAACAAAAATACAGGAATAGAACTGATGCTTAATTTTGTTTAATTCTGGGAATAATTTTATTTATGTATCTGTAGATAAATAAATTATTTTTAAAAAACCCTAACTCTATTCACCCCATTAAGAAATAGATTTCTAGGGGCGCCTGGTGGCTCAATCATTAAGCATCTGCCTTCAACTCAGGTCATGATCCCAGGGTCCTGGGATCGAGCCCCGCGGTCCTGGGATCGAGCCCCGCATCGGGCTCCCTGCTCAGCGGGAAGCCTGCTTCTTCCTCTCCTACTCCCCCTGCTTGTGTTCCCTGTCTCTCTCTGTCAAATAAATAAATAAAATCTTAAAGAAAAAAGGGAAAAAAAGGAAGAAATAGATTTCTAGTAACATTTAAATTTTTTTAATTTTAATTTTCTTATGATTATTTATAAAATTATGTAATAGATGGTATATATATTGATTTTATTATGTACTAATAACATCTGTAATAACTGAGAGGGTATTTTTTATTATTATTTTTAAAGGGGAGAGAAAAGAAAAAAAAAAAAAGTAAAATCGACTCCTGCAAGCCATGCTTTAGAATGCACTAGCAGATGGTAGGCACATCATCATTATCCTGACCAGAAATCAGAAGACAAAGAGGCAGAGAGCATTTTTCCTGACTGACTGTGGGTAATTAAAAACTCAGCGTAAGAATCCCAGTCCTATATATACTGAGCCCACATACAGAACCTTGCGGCAAGCCTTGCCTAATAGTAACAGTTCTCTGGCTTCTGTGATGGCAATCTTGGAAACATCTCCAGAGAATATTCTAATTAGGATTCTAATGTCCCTTATCCCATTCATAGCCCTAGATTATAATACTTGCTGTCATCTTGAGAGTTTTGGGCACTCAGCAGTGTACCAGTGGTCCCAAATCCAGCTTGCTCCAGCTCCACAGTAGCATCAAGGCTTCAGAGCATCTTGGCTGCTCTGGTGAGCAAGATCAAGCCTGGAATGAGCCTGTAGCCACCAACCTTCTCTCTTTAAAAAAAAAAAAGTATTATTTTTTGAGAAATTGCTTTTTCACGGAGGCTCTCACTAGGAGGCGTTGTAGACTTCTTCAATCTGATACACTGATGGACAGCTGCTTCTGTCTGGTGTTGCAGATGGCACATCCAACTCTCTACCAGTCAGTCTCAACTCCGTCACTTCACTCACTGTGGTCCTATTTCATTTGTTCTGGATTTCCAGAGAAGCTCCAGGAGCCATTTTAGCTTGTGGTGCGTCAACTTTTATCCTTTCACGCTGAGGTAATTATTGTGGCTGCCTTGCTGAAACTTTCTATTAGTTATAAGCCGATGATTGCTACTTGTTTCCTTAGATAGTTCTCCAGAAAAAGGACTACAGGACTGAGAGGGACGCTTTTAAGACTCTTGAGTTGATGGACTGATACAATTTAATCTGGAGAACTAGAGCCATAAAGAAAGCCACAGGCAGGTCCAGCCTCATGGTCTTTGTGGAGCTCATGCTTGGTTAAATGCCAACACCATCCTCATCAGATTGCACTTTGTGCTTCTGAAAAATAATGTCTTCACTTCCATGTCCCTGGGGAAAGAAGCAGCTTTGTTATTTGGCAAACACTTCTGGTACTGAACTATTTACAGAACTGCTGAATTAACCTCCTTGTTCTCCCTCATTCTTCAGGTGTCTAAATCTCAGAAATCAGCTAGTGCAGGGTGAAAGGTAGAAAAAAAGGATTATCTCAGTTCTGAACAAACAGGAACGTAGCCAATTTCCTCAAGTTAAATAGCATGATCCTTGGTGGAGCTTCATCAGCCAGTGACCCCACTGAGCAGCAATGTCCCCCAAGGGAAGCAAACATGCCAACCACACACACGGCCCTTCTGACTTCCCACCACAGATCAGGGCTGCCGATTTTGCTCTATGTAAGTTCAGGAGCATGAAACATCAAGGATGCAACCTATTATCTGCGACTATAATAATACTGTTTTGTCTCCAGTTGCAATGAAGAATGGTGGTATTAAACAATGCATATCTGCCTGCTTAAGAAATTAATAAATAATAGGGCGCCTGGGTGGCTCAGTTGGTTAAGCAACTGCCTTCGGCTCAGGTCATGATCCTGGAGTCCCTGGATCGAGTCCTGAATCGGGGTCCCTGCTCAGCAGGGAGTCTGCTTCTCCCTCTAACTCTCCCCCCTCTCATGCGCGCTCTCTCTCTCCCAAATAAATAAAATCTTTAAAAAAAAAAGTAATAAATACTTAACAATAAAAAATTAAAAAAAATTAAAACAAAAAAAGAAAAACCAATGATGTAATGTATGGTGATTAACATAACAATAAAAAATTTAAAAATTAAAAGAAATTAATAAATACAAACACAAACACAATCCCCATTAGGTGGTTCCACCAAATTGTCTGTGATACCAGTTATTAAACATCATGAGATCAAAAAGCTTGAAATATGTTTTTCATTATTGTTTGCAAATCTGAGGGGAAGATGATAGTAATTTGTGAATTTTAGTATGTATTTGATAGCTAATGAAATGTATGGGGCCTTCATAGTCATTACCATTTATGAGTATTATTTGTCTTTTTATTATTGATTTCCTACAGATTTTTCTGATTTATCTGACTTTTAAAATCATTCCTTTGACTGGTTGCTGCCTTAGTTCACTAATATTTGGATCTACCTTTTGAATTCAGTTAATAGTTCTAATTTTTTCTTTATTAATTTCTTTGAAATTACTAATTTAGAATTCTTTCTGCATTTTAACCTTATTCTGTGTTATTTCTTAAAACATTTATGATTCCAAGCTTAACAAAGATATTTTTTAACTATGTGACTTAATGATATAGACAATGAGGTCCAAATTTTTCTCTAGCCACTATTCTGTGATGCATTCAATATGTTATAATGTGTAGTATTTTATGAGGATTTTTGAGCTACTTTGTAATTTGGTTTTAATGTTTCCTTTTCCTGAGTTAAGTGTGATTTTCTATTTGTTATTTATTATCCATAGATTGTTTTTTTCTATTTTGTAATAAATTCCTAGTTTTATTGAACAATGATCTGAAACATTATAGTAGAAAGAAGTAAAATTTAAAATTAGAATTTAATTAAAAATTTAAAAAATAGAATAACAAAGAAAAAAATAGAAAACACAGAATTTATATGTGGCTGACAAGCTAATCTATTTAAGAAGGGAGAAAACACAAATACATAAAATACCAAATACTAAGAGAAAAGTAATCACAGTTACTATAGAAACTACACAAATTAACATTTGCTCAGTTACATGCAGTTAAAATGAAAAAAGGAAAAATTAGATTCATTGGCTATTTTATAAAAATGTAATTCCCCTAAAACAACTCCAAATTAAAGAGAAAATAGCAAATTATTATCATAGAAGCAATGTAGAATCTTGCCAAAGTACTATTCCCCCTAGAAATAACTGAACCTACATGATTCTATGAGGGAATATCCACCAAAACTAAATTTTTAGAATAGAGATGAGCATAATCCTACTTGAAAATATCCAGAATATATTTAAAAGAAGAGAAAGCTTAATTATTTTATTAAAAAATCCAATGTTTACAAAATAGAAAATGGGGCGCCTGGGTGGCTCAGTTGGTTAAGCGACTGCCTTTGGCTCAGGTCGTGATCCTGGAGTCTCGGGATCGAGTCCCGCATCGGGCTCCCTGCTCGGCGGGGAGTCTGCTTCTCCCTCTGACTCTCTTCCCTCTTGTGCTCTCTATCTCTCATTCTCTCTCTCTAATAAATAAATAAAATCTTTAAAAAAAATAGAAAATGTATATAGATCAACTCATACAATATTAAAAATCTTTTAAAATATTAACAAAATAATAAAAAAATACTGGATACATTCTCATTAAATTAGGAATAAAAATACAAAATGTATATTGTTAATATTTTTTCTAAAAGTGTTGACCGCCATAAATTAGAAAAAGAAAGATTTCAGAGTTACAAAAAATGGAAGATGGGTTAATAATATTGATTTGGGAGATTATATGCCTGAGTTAATAGAAAATCCAAGATAAATGATTGAGGAATGGTGCTAATGGTGGTAGCCAAACAGGGTTCAATTGATAAAGAAGATTCACAGGACCCAGAATGTCAATACCTATGATTCTATGGTTTGTGAAGGAAAAAAAATACAATATAGCAAGAGCAATAAAGTAAAAGTATCCATAGCAGCCCAAGGTGCTCATAACAAAGGTTCCCGCAAACCTAGGTACAGGCTCCAGTGATCTTCCCTCTTAAGGGCCACAGGGAAACACTTTATTTCTCAGATTACAAACTACTGGCTTGTGCACAAAATATCTCAAAAATAATTCAATACAGCAGAGGTATACAGATTACAAATCTACTAATTTTTAAATATGACTTTAAATCTGACTGGCACACAAAAAATAATAAAGTTTAATCAGTGAATTAGAAAGAAATAGTTGGCAAGGTATGATAAACTGCACATTTGGGTGAATGTAGATGAGAAGTATATTATTAAACATATTTAAAGTAAAAATCAAAATCAAGGGTTACTTAAATTCAAATTATGAAGATTTCTTTCTCAGAAATAGTACAGAATCAAAATACAGCATTAGATTAAGTAAGTTTGGAGGCCCTTTTTTCAACTTTTTAATATTCTTTTCAAGAAAATTGAGATCTACAACTCATAAACATTATGCATATAGAAAATTCCAGGATTATGGCTGGACCCCCATGCCCAACAGGCTATAGGTGTGCAGAGCAGACACACTGAAAGTTTTTAAAGGAGAATATTGATTCTCTTCATAATAAAATGTTTATTTCATAATGAAGGTCTTTGTCTCATTCTTTATTTTTAATCCCTCAAAGTCTCCTTTAACTCTATGGTATGTATTTAAAAAAAAAAGTAATGTACTCAAAACTATATGTTTCTAAATTCAGGTTTTAGGCCATGAAAGAACTTTATAATACCTTTGTTTGTCATAAGTAAAAGAATTTTTTCTTTGAGATTTGGCAAAGTAGAAGAGAAAATTAAGTAAGGGAAACTTAAGGAAAAGCTCACAAATCAAGCTAGATTTATAAAGAATTCTATATTTGAATAATTAGAAGATTGAGGAATAGTGTCAGTTGAAATAATCATATAAAACATTTCAATGTTTGCAGCTATTTTATTTTTTAAAAAGATTTTATTTATTTATTTGACAGAGGAAGAGAGGGAGAGAGAGAGAAGCTCAAGTAGGGGGAATAGCAGAAGGAGAGGGAAAAGCAGACTTCCTGTTGAGCAGGGAGCCAGATGCGGGGCTCATCACATCCCAGGACCTGAGATCAAGACCTGAGCTGAAGGCAGATGCTCAACTGACTGAGCCACCCAGGCGTCCCGGTGATATTTTAAATCACATCAAACTTACCTTCTACACTTACTTCACATTCTAAATAAAAACTCAATAATTGAAACAATTTCTTTATTGATGTTTCCCTTTCTTTCCAATCTTTTTATATCCATCATAACTTCCTCAGGATGAGAATGTTTCTAAAACACTTATTAACTCTAGATTTGAATTGCTCTTCCATGTAGTTTTATCTACTGCCTATCCAAGACCTTTTTTTCTTAATTAATGACAGTATTGCTTAAGTCTATTATTAACTTCTTATCTTATTAGGAGTGTTGGTAATAATTTCTTAATTGCATCTAAGTCAAATTCAATAGATAAATGTCCTACTTTCCTGCGTAGGAGTGAAAAGGTAAACAACTTTCCCAAGTTTTATATTTCTATATAAGTATACATAAGATCAATAAACACAGTCACACAAATGTTTGTTGTTCATTTGGCATACTCATTCTTTTGGTGATCAGTGGTCTATATTAAGTAAAAGATGTTAATATATTAAATAAAGAATGTTAACATTCTATTGAAAGGAGTGTTTCAATTTTTATCTGAGAATCTAAGAAGATGCTGCGGCTTTCACTTCTATAAAAGAGATAATCTGTTTCTTTATTTTAGTTATCCTCTGAGAAATGAAACAGCTGCCTTCATCATACTCACTGCATTTCTACCTTCCCAACCTTAGGGAGGAATAAAAATTCTTTGCAAACTTTTAGATCCATCTGTTTACTTTCTAGTTAGCATAAACAGGGAGAAAATACCTATAGTTTTTAGCATTCTATTCTTCCCAAGCTGGTAGTTTTGGACTGTTGCTTGCATGTTTGTTTTTGACTGTTTGTTTTGTGTGTGATGACAACCATTTCCATGCTATTCAGTTGGGTGAGTTTCATCTTTTTTTTTTTCTTCAAGATTTTATTTATGTATTTGTCAGAGAGAGAGAGAGCATGTGTGCTAAAGAGAGCACCCTGCTGAGCAAGGAGCCTCATGCGGGACTGGATCCCAGGACTCTGGGATCATGACCTGAGCCGAAGGCAGACGCTTAACCTACTGAGTCACCCAGGCATCCCTGGGTGAGTTTCAACTTGATAATTGTTTAAGCCACCTTTATTATGTGTTTCCTTAGTTTAAGGGCTTACTTTCTGAATCAGCTGGTTAATCAGTCATCAATTATCATTCATTTAATAATATTTATTATATAGTAGAAATTCTATTGGGTCCTAAAAAAGTTATAAAAAGTAAACAAAAAAGACAGTCTGCTGTTGTGAAGCTCTGAAGGAGGCAAATTATAGACTGGGATAGAAATTAGACAAGTGTTCCTTCTCTAGGCAAGCAGAATAGATAGTAAACACCTATGTAAAGGAGCACCATTTAAGCTAAAATTTGAAGAAGAGCAATTTACCATTTAATGGTGAAGAGAACAAGGAGGAAGAAAAGCATTCCAGGAAGAGATAAGAGCACACTCAAAGGTCTTGAGGTAAAGAAAAAGGAAATGGAATATTCAAGAAAGTCAAAGAAAATAGTGATATCTAGAGCTTGGTGTCCCTTGTGAGAATAGAGTGCCAAATGACTCTGGAAAAATGGGCAAGGTTCAGGTGACATAGGGCTTTTAGAGTGTGTCTGGGCATTTCATTTTAAGATGGGGAAGGGGGCTATCCAATTTAAGTAATATTAAGTCTTTAAGGATATTAACTCTTTAAGAAGTCTATTTTTTTCCTCCACATGGAGAATGAATAATGTTTTGAAGGGGGCAACAGAAGAGAGTCCAGGTAGGAAGATGGTTGGAGCCACCCATAAAAGCAGGATGGACTCCCACCCAAACTCTGGTTTGGATGTTGACACACACTGATGAGAGCATACACACACACCAAGAGTGTATGGAAAGTTTTCTTACTCACATAATGAGGCTTTCTGGAAGAAGAGCGTGGTTCCCAAGCAGGTCTGAAAATGGCTTGAGAGGGTAGTAAAAGGAGACTAGCTCATCATTTTTATGGTGATTAAGTGGTAGGGCTAGGGGGAGGGTTCCTGCATGTGGTTTGAACTTCATACCAGTGCCAAAGCAAGAGGAGGACTTAGAGGAAAAGAAGGTACCTCGTCAGTCTTCATTACTTAATATAATAAATCTGATCATTACAGACTTATGGAACATGGCCTACTGGAAAATATGAGTAACAACTGTGTCACTGTGTGTTACAATGAAGATATTTGCTGACCACAGTTGTTTCTTAGTGTGAGACCACTTACATTACAGGTAGGTGAGATCTTGGTGAAGGCACATTGTAAGAAAATATGGCAAGGGAGGACCTGGAGAGCTCTAAGTGCAGTCCACGCCTTCTTTCTTTCATGTTGGTCAATTGCATCAACTGGATTACTTAGTAAAGTTTGATTTTGGGTAAGATCCTTGATTACTGTCAGTCTGATCTGACCAATTAGTTATTATTTTATCTCAACTGAAGATAAGTAGGCATAAGGAGTAGTGAAAGTTCATTCTGCCAGGAGGATTCAAAGATGACAGGCCATCTCTGGCAGAGGAATAAAAGATAATTGCTTACCGAGGATGACTTATTTCTGCACAGAATCAATATTGGAGTGGCATAGAAGTTAGAAGTAATGGCTCCTCTGTGATACGAAGCCTCATCTTTATTTTATAATTAACAGGGTGACACTGTAAAATTTTAAGACGAGAAATAAGACTGTCTGCTTTTCATTAAAAGAGAAATGAATTGGGGCACCTGGGTGGCTCAGTCAGTTAAGCGTCTGCCTTTGGCTCAGGTCATGATCCCAGGGTCCTGGGATCGAGCCCCGCATTGGGTTCCCTGCTCAGTGGGAAGCCTGCTTCTCCCTCTCCCACTTCCCCTGCTTATGTTCCCTCTCTTGCTGTGTCTCTCTCTGTCAAATAAACAAATAAATAAATAAAATATTTAAAAAAAAAGAGAGAGAGAAATGAATTTCCCCTGTAATATTACGGGGTTGAATTCATGTAATCAGTTTAGTCCTGTTAGGCTACAATGCATTTAATACTGCCAGAGGCAGAACACCTGTAAGAAAAATACCTTGATAACTAAAATGGTGTAGGATTTCCATGTAAATTAGTTCTATTTAATATGCTATATATACATTCTTTTTAATACTTTATTAAGTGGCTACTATGAGGAACTCCTTAAAAGGTGAAATTATTTGTGTAGTAGCAGTAACTTAAATATTAAACTTTAGAATTTTTAACACATTGCAAAATATCCCCCCTTACCTTTATGAATCAGAACCAAGTTAAAAAGCTTGACGAATATATCATTAAGTAACCAGAATTACTTTGAAGTGAAAACAATAATGTTACATTGTTGCTAATTGTATGTCCCTTGGTTCACTATGGCCACCTGGAAATGTATTTAAAATACAAATGGTTTGGCTCCAACCTCAAAAATTCTGATTTAATCAAAGGTAGGGGCCTGGCAAAACCTCCCAGGTGGCTGCTATATGAACACAAGTGTAGAACAATTAATGTGTAAGATTTCACAATTATTACAGATATATAGGATTTTTAAAATCTTATATGTACAGATTTTTAAAAAATAGAATATTTTAAAAAACATTAGAGAAGATCAACCATTTGTGCCATTCCCAGTAAATATTAAAAGATGATGCTATGCAGCCAGACTAAATTCGCATTAAAGTAGTAGTGCTGCAATTTTATAAGGCGGCAGGTTGATTATAAATTAAATATTATAGTTGCAATACTTAAATGAAATAGAATAGCACAATCATCTAAATCATTATCTCTCTGATTGCTTTCCCATGGGAATTTACATATTTTCTTATTCTGCTATTTTCTTTCATTCCTAGAGTTGGTCTATTTCTACCTCATTTGTTTATAAATTGATTCAAAAGTGGCAGATCAAAGGATTAGTTTATGTGTTCAAAAAAGAAAGGCTAATTTAAGCCTTGAAAATATTTCTATATATCATGTGAGAATGAATCCTAAAGTTTTTATGTACTCAAATTACTCAGGTTAGGGTAAGAAATGTCAATGGGTTAATTATAACTTCTTTGGGAAAGAGTATGTCGTGTGT
>NW_027397063.1:107561490-107613110 GCF_003265705.2 Callorhinus ursinus
AGACAGACAGAGAGAGAGAGAGAGAGAGAAGCAGAGGGAGAAGCAGGCTCCCAAGGAGCAGGGACCCCGATGTGGGACTCGATCCCAGGACCCTGGGATCATGACCTGAGCTGAAGGCAGACGCTTAACCATCTGAGCCACCCAGGCGCCATTTTTTTTTTTTTTTAAGATTTTATTTATTTATTTGAGAGAGAGAGAGAGAGCACATGAGAGGGGGGAGGGTCAGAGGGCAAAGCAGGCTCCCTGCTGAGCAGGGAGCCCATGATCCAGGGACTCCAGGATCATGACCTGAGCCGAAGGCAGTCGCTTAACCAACTGAGCCACCCAGGTGCCCCAAGTGTGTATGTGTTTTAATGAAAGTGTCTAGATTTTAATAGTATTTGATTTTTTGCTCTTTTGAGGTATGCTGAGTACTGATATTGACCTCAAATGAACTTTCTTAAAAATAGTTTAAATTGGGCACCTAGGTGGCTCAGATGGTTGGGCGTCTGCCTTTGGCTCGGGTCATGATCCCAGAGTCCTGGGATCGAGTCCCGTATCGGGCTCCCTGCTCCTTGGGAGCCTGCTTCTCCCTCTGCTTCTCTCTCTCTCTGTCATGAATAAATAAATAAAATATTTAAAAAAAAAAGAATTAAAAAAAATAGTTTAAATTAAGGCCAGACCCTGTGAATATGCTACCTTAAACAGCACAGGGGACTTTGCATGTATAATTAAGTTTAAGAACTTTGAGATAAAGAGATTATCCTAAATTAGCCAGGTGGGTCCTATCTCATCATATAAAATCTTAGAAGTGGAGAATCTTTCCCATCTATGGTCAGAAAGAGTTGTAATGATGGAAGGAAACTCAGTGCGACGCTATATTGCTTATTCAGCAGCTGGAGGAAGGGGCCCCAGGCCCAGGAATGTGAGAGGCCTTCAAAAAGGCAGACGGAAAGGACAAGGGAAAAGATTTTTCCCCTAGAGTCTCCTCGACTGAACATAGGCTTGCCGACACCGTGATTTTATCCCAGTGACTCCCGTGTCAGGCAACTCAACCACACAACTATAAGATAATGAATTTGCATTGTTTCAAGCCCCCAGGTTTGTGATAAATTGTTGGCACATCAATAAACAACTAATATACCAAGCCAGAAAAAGATTAAAATTAATTATATGTTACTATTATCTCTTTAGTTTTTTTTTTTTTTAAGATTTATCTATTTGAGACGGGGAGAGAGAGAGCACAAGTGGGGAGGAGGATCAGAGGCAGAGGAAGCAGCAGACTCCCCGCTGAGCAGGGAGCCCCAGGCAGGACTCGACCCCAGAACCCTGGGATCATGATCTGAGCTGAAGGCAGATGCTTAACCGACTGAGCTACCCAGTCACCCTGTTCTTTAGTTTTTAGAAGGAAACAGTGCAATGCATATTTAATAGACATGGAGGGAGTATTTATAAACAAACACAACTTTTGTGAATTGTGTTTAGTGGTTTCTTCTTGAACATCTCCCAACATATTGGAATAGGGAAAACAGAACTGTAAAAAGGCTGATGCCTTCATAAGTCAGGTCTCACTACAACTTTTAACAATAAAGGGCACATAAATGTTTTCTTAGCAATACTATAAAAAGGGCACGTCTTGCTCTTCTACAAATATTTCACATCCAGCAATCATTAACACAAAGTTAAATTCCTTATATTGCTATTGAAACCTATTTTACTTTGAAGCATCTATTTGTCCTCATGTCTAAGCTCCAGGTAAGTGCTCCCCATACGGTGAGAACTATTTTCATCTCTATGAACTATCTTTACATAAGACCAAAGCAGCAAATTAAATAAGATTTCATGTGCTGATTCTTTGAGAATCCCAGAATACCAAGAAGAAGTTTGAGTCAAACAGTCCTTCCAGATAGTCCCTTTATTTTTTACTCATAGGTTACTGATTCTAAATTTTTTTATCATCTGTTTATGGCTTTTCTCCTCTCTCTGCTTCTCCACGTGGTCAAACAATATTTGTCAATTATATTTTGATTATAGTGCACTTTGTTAAACAAAATGGACACATTTTGTGTCACAACTTCCATTTATTCAACACATATTCATTGGACTTCTATCATACATGAGGTTCTGTTTTTAGGCACTGAGGACAGACAGACACTTTAAGGAAAAAGGCAAAAAAATTCTTCTATCATGGAACTTTACATTTATGATGAGCAGAAACAAACAACAAGCCTCTACTTAAGTGCAACATCTATTTAAGATGGGGTGAAAGCTATGAAGAAAAACAGAGAAAAGCTAGGGAATGCTAGCGGGAGGAGTGGCTGGAATTCTGAATATTGTGCTTAGGGAGGTCTCCTTGGAGAAGGTAACACCTGAGCAAAGAAGTGAACAAGAGGAGGGGAAGAGGGAAGTAGATCCTGAGGAGCATTCTAAGGAGAGGCAATGACAACTGCTAAGACACTGAGGCTTGAATATTTCGGGAGACCTCCAGGAACATCAAAGAGCCAGAGTGGCTCCAACCCCAGAGAGCTGGGAGGCCTGGTGGGAGCCAAGGCTGACTAAGTGTGAAAGTCATGCAAAACTAAAGCTTCAAGGGCTCTTACTCTAGGGCCCTTTCCAAGACGGCAAGGGGCCCTGGGAAGTCTTCTCAGTAGGATGTTTGTGTCAGCTTTTTTTAAATTAGTAAATTGTTGTTATTTCTGATCTCATTCTCAAGAGCTATATTTCCTTTTGTACATAAATTTGTATTTGAAATTAGGTATACTGATACTTAAATATTCAGATCCCATAAAACCCGGGAACTCCCGTCTAGGAGGTGATAGCCCAGAGATGGGGAGAGTTAGGGGAGGTGAAGGGTGGGGTCAAGAAGAGCCAAGTACCTACTTTAAAATGCTCTGCGTAGCACATCACATACTGGTTAATGAGTTCTGTGTTCATCCAATCAGGAGAAAATAATAAAATGGCAATGTTGGTACATGTGGTGCCACACAAAAGTAAGGGAGCAGATGGGGTTTTTGGTTACAATTTGGAATTAGAAAGAATAATCTCTCATTCACCGAATCTGATAAATCCTTTATAAAAGTTGATAGGAATACCAGTAGAACCAATTTAGGCAACTGGCAGGCGCTGAGGCAGGCACAGTGAAAACAATAAATGTACAGTGAAAACAATAAATGGCGCTGACCAGCAAACCTCAAACAAAAGCCAAGAGTAGAAGAACTGAAGTATGTGTCTGATGTTTTTATGTATATGTTTCTTTTCTTAAATAGTCAGCAAGCAGCTGTTTTATTATACGGAAAGAAGCAAGATCCCAAATTTGACAAGAAGTCAGCAAAAATACATTTAAGAGTTGATTTTCATGACTAAGTGTACACAAATCAAATGTTCTGCATTCTAGAACTAGTGGTAGCTGGAATGCAAAAATAAAACAAAACTTTGGGGATTTGGTCAGCTTATCTTCTGAGGTTTTCAAATGTGCTTTCTTTTGCTTTAAATTCTATTTACTTCACTTGATTAAAAAAAGAGGGCAGTAAAAGGAATAGGAAATGTATACTCTGCCAGCTGATACCAACTGAGACCATTCTGAGATTTTCAGTATTATCAAATATAGGAAAGAATATACGAGCTAAAGAATACGAGCTCTGCCAAGATTAAAATCTCTTCTCATTTCAGAGAGAAAGAGCATAACATAAATCATGCTTTCTGGATTTTATATTAAGAAAGTGCATCTCTCTCTCCCTTTCTCTCCCTCTCATCACACACATACATATGAAAGATATATCTTTAGATAAAAAGATGACTTATTTTTACCTCATTTTCTCATATATAATGTAAAAAAGCAGGCTTCAAAATTCATCTTCATAAAAATATGACTACGAAAATAGGATGTGACTTCCTGTAAATCTGTAATTATTTCAAAATGAAAAGTTAAAATATGTATTTAATTGGAAAAAACATGGGGGGGGTCTCTTCTTTCTGTACATTCTGGGATGATTTAAATAGCAAAAGGATTTCTTTTATTGTTATTGCTCTATAGATATTCTACACTTTCTAAATTAGTTTTGGTAATTCATATTTCTAGAGAGAAATTATGTTCTTCATTTAAAGATTTAAATATAGTCCCACATATTTTTAAATGGAATAGGAAGTGTTATTTTCCTTTGAGGAAAATAGGACATAAATTGTCCTCAGGGAGTTGACTTCAACCTTCAGATCTTTAACTGTATATGCCATAATAGAAAACATAATAGGAATTAAAGGTAAACAACAAATAATGCCAAAGAAGGACATGATAAAATGTTGTACCTGCATTCTCACCAATAGAATCTGAATGTGTGTTAGTTTGATAGTCACTGCACTGTATTCCTGTGTGTGTTCTTTTAAAGTGGTCACAAAAGAGCTTCTCTATTTAGCAAGTGGAAATGGTGTTACAGTTTCAGTGTATTGTATTGATCATTTTTTAATGAGAGAGGAGAAGCTCAAATAATATACTGATTTAAAAATATAGTAACTTTGTAACAGGACAACCCCCAGTGTCAATAAGAGGGAATCATCTCAAAAAAATGATAAATGTTTGGTGTTTGACTGGAAAATAATTACAACCTTCTTCAACTCTATATTCTCAGCACAGATTTCAAATGCTCCTCTCTCCCTGGAAGCCTGCTCCCTCCTGACTAGGAGGTAATTCTGGCAGAGAGTGTGGGGATGGAGTTGAGTCTGTGCTCAAGGGTAAAACAGTATTCATCTGACCAACTTCTGAAAGAAACCAGGAAAACAACAGTCCCTGATAAAGACTGTTCTCAATAAAAATTTGTTGAATGAAAAAAATCGATTTGATCGATAAGCCCTATGATTATGAATGATTAATATTTCTGTTATTATACATTATGAAGTTAAGTTCAGAATGTATCTTTAAGCAAGTCTACTAAAAGGGAAACTTGGTTACTGAATCCTTCTGAAGGGAATAATGAAAACAAAACCTTTTAGTGGAGAGTCAAATACATTTTGAGCAGTGAGATATAAAGTCACATATATACATTTCACACAATTTATCTACCAGTAATGAAAATCTTTACTCTGTTCCAGTATTGGAGACATGTGTGCTCGTTTTCTACTCAACAACTGTGTGAAAAGCAAAGTTGTCAGCCACTTTTTTTTTTTAAGATTTTATTTATTTATTTGACAGAGAGATAGCAACAGCAGGAACACAAGCAGGGGGAGAGGGAGAAGCAGGCTTCCCGCCAAGCTGCGAGCCCAACATGGGACTTGATCCCAGGACTCTGGGATCATGAGCTGAGCCACAGGCAGACGCTTAAGGACTGAGCCACCCAGGCGCCCTGTCAGCCACTTTATCCATGGATGAATGATTTACTAATTTGAAATCCAGGATTTATTTGTTTCCAATCAGATATCAATAATGACAAAATTGTAAATTATTATAGTCTACCATGCTAATTATTAAGTGTTCTGGTATTTCAATGAATAAAAGCCCTACTATGTATGTAGGAAAGCTTATGACCTCTCAGACTTAAGGAAATTAGATGTGGGTTGGAAAAGAAAAACAAAACAAGAATTAAGGAAGCAAAGACTGTCTGTACTATTATAGGCTTTTAGAACTGATACTTCATTTCATGTAATGTTTATCAAAATTTTTAAGTGGATTATTATTTATGTAGATATCTTAAAAATTCCTATTACCATTATATTCTTGCTTTGAAAATTTTGCAAGCTTTCTGGGTTTAGCCACTAATATAAAGCACTTCATTTCTGTCAGTTTGTTAAAAATGTGTGATTTGGCTTATTTCTAGGTGCAAGTAAGAAATGAGATTCTACTTTTCAAATTACTTTTCAGTTTGAATTAAACCCTTCATGTTTATGGGAATAGTCTGAGCATATTGGCCAGAGGCCAATTTTCTTTGTGGTGTTTTAAATCATCAGTATGAGGAATAAGCTATGCAAATAGGATCAACTGAAGAAGTAGGGAATGTTTTAGTAAGTGCTGTTGAACTTTCTTCCTATTCTACAGCATGATTTTGAAAATTATTTGGTCAACATATATTACTATATTTTTTCCTAAGCAAAATTTAATGATATGAGCTATCTTTGGGTTCTTCTTCTGGCAGAAGCCGTATATTCTAGTGGTTCAAGTACAGACTCCTAAACCAGGCTATTTTGATGTGAATCCCTATTCTGCCACTTGAGAATTGTGTGATTTGCACGTTACTTCACCTTACTGTATTTTAGTTTCCTCCACTGTGATGCAGACATAATTATAGGCTACCTCACTGATACAATGTGAGGACTCAATGGATTAAGAAAAGAAATCTTCATTACCATAGTGCTGCTCTGCAAACGGTTACCAGTTTCTTATCGGGTAAGTACAGAATTCTGGAGTAAGCACTGGACATTTTACAGGGAATTTTCTGACTATTAATTCTAATAGTAATTGAAAATAGACTTCCATATGGTCTTTTTTTTTCACTTTCTAGTAATTCATTTTCTGCATTTTATGAAAGTATTGGCCTAGGATGTATTCCATATAAATGGGAATAAAGACAAAAAAGAAGCCCTTTACCTAAAATAGTTTGAGAGGTACGGATATAAAATTCTTTAAAAAATGCTTTGTATATAGTAAGTACTCAATAATAGGTGAATTAAATCCTTTTATTTTGTTAACACTATGTTACTAATAACTTTCTTGTAAGTATACTACCCAAAACCCAAAGTAGATGATATCCTCATATCATCCCCTCAAACCCCCCATACAATATGAATGTCCATGATGCCCTACAAAATCAAAATCAACTACCTTCTACTCAACTACTCTTCTCCTCAGCTTTCAAATAATTACTAATCTTTTGTCACATTTCTATGAATCCTTGATATTGGCCAGTTCTTAAAATGAAAGGAGGTAAATAAAGTAGCCCCTTTATTTTAGAAGTAATGGCTTAAATTATAGAAACTTTTCCTTCTATTGTGAAAATCATATTTTTCTTATTATGACTCCTATATCTTAAAAGTAACATATGCTCAAAAATCAAAATGATATAAAAGTTTGCAAAGTAAACAAGTAAGCACCCTTTTAACTCACCTACTCCCACACCTATCACCACAGTGCCTCAGTGTTAGCAGTTTAGAATAAATCCTTCTAGTCATTTAACTAAGCATTTAGAAGCATCCATAGTTGTGTTGGTTTTGGTTTAATAAAGGAGATTTTATTATATATATTTGGTCCAATTTCTTTTTCAGGTAGGGCAATAATAAATGTACCAGGGAATTAAGTAATTAAATGAAGGTAACATTCTTGGCAAAGTTCTGATGAATTAGCAACAAAATAAGTATTATCAGTTCTTATTGTATTGATATAGTCATTTTTATCATTTTAATTACCATGATGGCTTTTATTATAGATATTTCAATATAAGAACACATAAAAATACTTGCATTTTTACTCTTTCACCAACAGTGTCTGATTCATGCATAATCATTGATATTGGAAATTATCAATCTTATTTAAATGTATATCAATATGATAGGCAACCTAGTTAGTTTTGCATACTTAATAATCATTTTTGTCACTTTATTTTTCTTGTTAGCCTGATCATATCTATTGGTCATATTGTTAATCTATTTTTAAATTTCTTCTCCCTCATTGGCTTGTCCCTTCTTCACTCCCTTCTCTCTCTCTCTACCAAAATGTGTATCCTGAGTTAGGTGTGAGGAAGCCACACTTTGAGTATATTTTCACTGTTCCCTTAGAAAAAAGTGTTAAAAATGAGGAATTTCATAATGCATGGAACAGGTTCGCCACAGTGATTGATCTTAACATTATAAAAAGAGACATATTTTGCCTGCTGGTGATACGCAATAGGAGGTATACACCACAGCCTAGACAATATTCTGGCCAAAAGTGAACTTATGCTTAAAGAACCTATGCTTAAAAGAACAAAGCTTTTAAATTTAACTGCCAGTTTGTAGAAAATATAAGGAATAGATGGACATATTAAATAGTGGTGCATGAAACAAAATCCAGGGTAAGGAAAATCTATGGAGTCAATGACTTTATTTCTTCAGAAAATATGGTATAGATATTAAAGGACTTAAATAGTTTATCAATAAAAATGTAAAATGTAGGGCTTTTAACGTGGTTTAAACAAACTAAATGTAAATTACAAAAATGTGTGAGACATTTGAAAAAACATGAACAATGACTCAATATGAGATAATATTAGATATAATCATAGTATTTTAATGAGATTTTAAAACTTATCTCCTAAAAATATGTATTTATAAATCCTGACTTACTATGGATAAAATGACATAAGGTCTAGGATTTACCTTAAGGTATGAGGGAACTGTGAGAGCTGGGTAACTGAGGGTGGAATCTATAAATGATTGTTCACATATTGCTAATTGTTGAAGCTAAGTAATGGGTACAAGAGATCCACTGCACTATTGTTTGTTTTTAGAAATTGTATAATAAAAATTTAACAACAAAATCACTGGAAAAGCTGGACTTTTTGGAAAATAATGCCCAGGAAACTGATTTCCAAAGATAAAAATGATTGTCACTTTATGCCGACATATAAAAATTTCACACAGGGTAGTGGTTTAAAGATCACAGGCAAAATTATCAATATCAGAAAGTAAAGAATAATGTTTGTGTTACATAGAGGGAAAAAATGGACTTAAACGTGTATAATTAAAGGATTTCTGTTTAATTGAGTACACTTTGAACAAAGTTAAAAGATAAATGACTGCACAGTCATATTTGTAATGTATAAAACTGACAAGAATATAAAAGAATAAAAAATAATTCTTTCAAACCAACGAGGAAAATGTCATGAAATCCATTTTAAAAGTAACAAATACTATGAATTAGAAAGTTTATAGATGAAAAACGTGGGTGAGAAAAATGATGCAAATTAGAATAAATGAGATATCACTTTATGTTAGACTAGGAAAAATGTTAATAATTTGGAAGAGAATGTAAAAATATTGACGCAGTGCTGAAGTGTGTGTGTGTGTGTGCGCGCGCACACGCACACATATGTAAAAAGCATTTCTTACCGTACGTGGGCTTGCACTGAGGTTTTAAGGATGGGAGGTATTTGAATGGAAAGAGTTTGTAATTCTAGGCAATGAGAGTAACTGTCAAGTTCACAGAAGTGAAAATTAATATGTTTGTGGGGGGAGGGGGCTAGTGATGTGATTGGACTTGGTTTATGAAATTAGTTATAGCTCTGAGTAGGATGTGGTGGTGAATATATCCAAAAAGAAAAGAAAAGAAAAAAAAAGAGCCAAGGGCACAATCTCTACTTGTTAATTTATCTAGTGAACAAGCACAGAAAAATCTATTAAAAATGGCATGCAAGCTGATAAAGTATGTTTGGTTCTATTCCAGGTCCCATAGACAAGAGAAGTTTAAGCAAGCAAAGAAGTTACCTTGACAGTGAATTGACCCTAGATAACTTCTGGTACCATTTAGTTTGTAGAGCCTTAGAAGGTATGCAGTCTTGTTCATCCAAGTATTTGAAGAACTGTCAACACGTTAAACAAGATAAGTACTACATTTCACTTTTTGGAAAATAACACAAGCAAGTTTTTCTATCATGTCAGCATTTTTGAATTTATTTTTTCTTTTAGACTTTAGAAGACTTCTCATGTGTTTGCTATAGGCTCATAGGCTTATGATGCTTATAAGGCTGTACATGCATTTGAGGCCATTCAGGTGAACACGTTCCTTTTTACATAAGAGGAAACTATTCCCAGACAGATCAGGAGACTTCTGCAGGGTCACTAGTCAAGTCAGTAGGAGATTGTGACTAAAGGCCTTGGCTAAGCCATAATGCCATGGCTTCCCATGACCATGACAGACTTTATTTCCTCTTTTCTCTATTGTTCCAGTGGCTCCCTCTGCCACTTTTAGAAGAATCATGACAGCTGGAAAGTTTACAGTGGAAGCAGAAATTATAAGAGACTTCTTAAAACTGAACAGAGTGCAATGTTGTCGTGGCCTAATCAGATACAGAGTAACTCGGGGTATACCTTTTAGCTCTGTGATAACTCATTTTGCTTCAGAACTGTTTTTCAGCAGCATAGTTATCTTAAAAATAGCAAACACAGGCTATCAAATATACAGAATCCTCAAAATCCGGAGAGCAATTAAAATAACGGGCAAGTTCAATACCTGAATGAAAAACACCCCTTCTTATATGCATGTTTTAATTACTAAATATTAAAGGTAAATGGGCAGGGTAAATCTTATTGTTGAAATTCCACAAGGGAAATTTTACAGTCCTATAGAAATGAGAGATTTGAAAATATTAGCCAGATATAAATGAGATATTTGGGTTCTAAGTGTTTCTGTCTGAAAAAGACCCAAACATATAGCCCAGGGTTAGTTACTTGGAAAGTCAACTGGGGAATTATGAATTTTTTTTGAAAGGGCACTGCAGTGAAAGTTTAGCTCTTATAAGGAATATTGCAGAAAAAAATATGGAATTCTAAATTCTGATAGTGAAACAATCTCAGTTCCCACTTGGAACATTACATGACAAGAGGGTTCTAAGTTGTGACTGTCAGTGTAGAAGCAGTCTTATATTTCATGCATCTTGTTTATATGATTTCATCTGTTACATTTATATATAGGCAGTCCTCGCTTTGCATGGTAGTGTGGGACTGTGAATAATCCTATAACTTAGAGTTTCTCTATGCCTTGACAAATTGTCATACTCCTTTTTAAGTTTGGATCACATTCTCACATTTTATCCTTTGTATTTTTAATGTCATGAAATATTTCTGCGAGTTCCTATAGTGTAAAGATTTTTTTGTTTTGTTTTGCTTTTCTTCACCAATGTCACTTCCTCTGGGACATCTTCCTTGTCTTGCTCTTCTGGCCGTATGTCCAGTGTCTTAAATGCAAGAGTATCATCCCTATAGTCAGCTATTTCTTCTGTAACTCCATCTTTATTTGGTTAGAATTTCACTTCTAGCATCATCACCTTTAATTTCCTTGCTGAACTTGAATGGGCCAATTCCTTTTTCTGATTATCCATTTTTGTAAAACATCACACAACTCCATCACTAATGTCTCGAAGGCAGCACAACCGCACACTATGCTCTTTGTATGTGAACTGAGTAGCAGGTACACAGTGACCAATCCCCGGATGACTTTGAAAGAAGGCAAGTGACTGGTCACTAATGATGATGGGCATCTAATTTACACAGTGATGTGTTAAATGAAGAGCTAGCAGGCAATGACTTCATAAAAGCACTTGGAGTTTCTATGCCATACTAACTGGAACTTGAACCATGTTGTTGGGGGACGGGTGTTATTTTATAAAACTAGTAAAACTAAATTTGTACATATCTTAGTCGTGATGCAAAGCAGCAGCTGTGTGTGTATTTGTACTTATGGATGTGAACTTGTGTGTGTGTATTCTGATAAGAACCCCTGGATCAGAGAACATTGTTTAATACAGACTCACAGGGCCTCTTGGTGGCAGCTCCCTGGACGCAATCCCCAGGGTGCCCTGTGGGAGAGACTTGTATTACACTGTACACGCAATGTGGTTACACCGCAGCAAAGAACCCTGAAATTATGAGTTGGAGCTTATGCTGGCACATTCACCTGTCCTCCTCTCTGGAGAGAGACACTTCTGCTCTGGAATGTAAACATCTTCTCTGGGGAGGGGAGAAGAAGATCTCTAGTTTCACTGCTTTGAAAAGAGTTCAGGGGGTGGTAAAGCTTTAAGGCAATGCCCGATCTCTAGCTTCCAATGCATGTTTACCATTTGTTCATCCTTTAACCAATTTTGTCAGTGCTCTGCACTCACAAAGCCTTCACCATGAATATGAAAATATTCATGAAGAATTGCCTCCCAACATTGTGTTTTCTTATTTCTTAATTTGCTTTTGAGCAAAGCTAATTTTCCAAAACAAAGTAAAAGAGACAATTATTTTTTTAATAATCAGTGAAGCCAGATTAGTCCATTCTGATAGCTACAATCACAACCAGAATTAAAAATAATGGTGAAACCATAACTACCAACATTCACAAAGTACATTACTTCCTGAAAAGCTTTTTAAATACATTGACACTTAATGCCACTAAATTTTTTGTAGAATATGCAGAGCAGTGTACTTATCTATAAATCATAAATGAAAACTGTGGTTCAAGATATTAAACAACCTGCCAATGATTATTTAGCTCCTTAGGAAATGCCTTAGTCAGCTTGGACAGCCACTACAATATACCACAAACTAAGGGCTTAAACAACAGAAATGTATTTTCTCACAGTTCTAGAGGCAGGAAGTCTGAAGTCAGGGTAGCAGCACGGTTGGGTTTTGGTAAGATCTCTCTTTCTGTTTTGCAGATGATCACCTTCTCCCTGTGTCATCCCATGGAAGGGAAAGAGAGAGCTGTCTGGTATCTATTCTTGTAAGAACGCTACTCACTTCAGGTCAGGTCCCTACCCCTATGACTTCATTTAGCCTCAATTACTTCCATAAGTAACGACCCTACCTCCAAATACAGTCACATTTGGGGTTATGGTTTCAACATATGAATTTGGGGGGATACAAACATTCAGTCCATAACAGTAAGCTAGAACTTGAACACAGGTTTGCTTTTCGGATTTGGTATTGGTCTGTTTGTCTGTCTGTTTGAATGTCCCCAAATACGACCAGACATCCTGTTAATAAACTAAATCTAAAGCTCTGGAGTAAGGGAGAATACCACCTCCAGAGAGTCTTAGCAATGTCTCAGGCAGGGAAGTCAGAAGCAGCATATACACAGAGCTTTGTGATCTAGCTTCTAGAGGCTTAGAGACAGACTGACAAGGCAAGAAATGGTATGACAGGAGGGCAAATTTCCTAGAATAATGGTTTAGGATTGGTGGAAACAGAGACATAGTTGTCTCGACTGTAAGTCTTAATAAGTAAATTACGGTGTAATGAGTACACTATTGGCTCTGGTGAGTAAATTGTTGTCTCACACAAATTGATTTGTAGGTAATTTTTAAACCAGTGAAATTATTCATTAACTTACAGTCTATCTTTCTCTGAAAAAGATTTATTGGAAAAAACAACCAAGTGAGGTTGACATGGGTGGTCTACAGTCTTATCTAAATGACTTCGACACAGACTGTTTTGGTTCTCATTTTGGTTTCAAATATGTATCCTTTCTCCTAGGCCATTCTTCTTCCTTAAAAGGCAAGGCAATTTTCTGCAGGCCATGAGTGAGAAATATAGGTATGGGGAAGACAAGGAGAGCTATGAATTCTGTTTTCTTAATAGAGGGATAGCTATCCATATAATGTCTCCTAAATATAAAAGCCTTTACTTAAGATTCCTTTTCTTGGAAAAAAATTGTGAAAAATTAACCTCTTAAACAAAGAGGAATCAATAGTAATATGTCTCACGTTTTAATAACTCTGTTTATAACCTCAACAGTAACAGAATGAACACAAGACATTCAATGGATGTTTAAAAATTTAAATCAATATCTTCAGTAGGAATGCTGTTCTACTGTTATCAGCATCCAAACAGCACTGAAATTGAAAATAAATGCTAAAAAGTCAAAAAAGCCCAGAACTCTAATAGACTTCTCCAGAAGCTGACATAAATTTACCACCATGCCCATAAAAAGTGAGGCTTTGCCAGAGGAAACTAGACTATTAAAATGTAGAGAAACTATGTTCAAGGGGGTTTTTAGTAAAGGAATTGAACTGATTGTATATATCAATTAGCTGATCTCTACTTGTAAAAAGACTTAAACTATAGAATTTTGATAGATGAATGCAAATCAAATGACCCTCCCTAAAAGACAAATTAAATGTGTGCCCTTCCACTTTGTCAGTATGTCCATGTTTTGTCAGAACCTAAATACCTCCAACATCTTAATTATAGAAGTGGGAGAGGCCAACACAGGTTTTCCTTCAGAAGATGTTACAAAAACAGAGTCCCTTCCTGCACTCTTTCCTGGGAACATTCATTTTATTTTTGCTTCCATGGGTCAGATATTAGGATTTGTGATAAGGGAACTATTCAATGAAACACCTGTGTACTTAAGAAGGAATTGTTGGAAACTCAAGATATTTTGGTTCTGTAGTTTTCTTTTGATACGGGATTTGGGGTGGGATTAGTGACTTGCCTACAAACCATCCAGACTGAAGTCTAGCAAGGGCTAATGGAGAACATTATAAGGGGCATTGCCCAAACGAGTGTGTCCCAATTAGTGCTACAGAAATCTTTTTAGCAGTGTAAAAATAGTTCTTACATTTTTAAAACTTACCCATTTATTAATCCCTACCCTTGCAACCAAGCAAGTCACTTTAAAATCCACTTAAAGGGTGCCTGGGTGGCTCAGTTGGTTAAGCGACTGCCTTCGGCTCAGGTCATGATCCTGGAGTCCCGGGATCGAGTCCTGCATCGGGCTCCCTGCTCAGCGGGGAGTCTGCTTCTCCCTCTGGCCCTCTTCCCTCTCATGCTATCTCTCATTCTCTCTTTCAAATAAATAAATAAAATATTTAAAAATGTTTTTAAAATCCACTTAAAAATATTAGGGAGTATTTAGGCATATTAATGTAAGGCAAAAATATTGAAGTTGCTATGGGAATGGTTAATACTTGATATTACTGGCTTAAATTTTGAAAATAAGCACAGAGTTAAAACAATATTATTACTGTTGCTCTTCTAAAAATCACCACCAAGAAAATGCAGTTGGAAAAGTCTACTTATAAGAAGACTACAAAAATTTTTTCTTTTTGTCAAATGACAGAATTCTTTGGTGGAATAAGTCTGCTCCCATGTCCCTTGCCCTCTGCTTCTATCTGTATCAGTTTCCTGTGGTGAGTGGCTTCTCACCTCTATTCATGATGTAAGCCTACTCTTGAGCCTTAGAGTCTGTTACTTAAGAGTTTGTCTTCCTCCCTCATAGAAGATAACACCCTCCCACACATGAGGGAGCGAATTCTTTCTAGAGAGAAGGCATCACCACCAGTGTGAGTGATTTCTGAATGATGTGAGGCCTTAAGCATAAATGAAATGTAAAGAGTGGAACCATCTTGATTTTCTCTTCATAGAGGATCTCAGTAGGTCACATGCGTTTGAAATTTGTTTCCGTAAGCTCTTTGATAGACCTGGCAGATTGCAACACTTGAGTTTTCCTAGCTTTTCAGCAGATATACAACTGTTTTCTATGAATGACCTACTTAAATTTGACTATAAAATAAATATGTATGAAGTCATTTCAATTGTATTGTAATATCTAAAAAATAATTTTTGGTAATATAATCCACTACATTTTTCTTTAATAAAACTCTGGAATACTGTAACCTTGAAAATCTTTCCCCCCTTTACTATGCCTGCATAATTTTTGAATTAAAGTCCTGGGGTTTAATAATATTTTTGCTTTTA
This sequence comes from Callorhinus ursinus, assembly GCF_003265705.2. Taxonomy (NCBI): domain Eukaryota; kingdom Metazoa; phylum Chordata; class Mammalia; order Carnivora; family Otariidae; genus Callorhinus; species Callorhinus ursinus. The sequence continues at coordinate 107,576,887 of NW_027397063.1, forward strand.
CAGTTTATCATCCATCATAATCATTTCTCCATTTCTCTACCTCATGAATTTAAATGCCATGTTAGTAATTGCTGTTTATCTTTCTTCCAAGACTTAGTTTCCTCTTTATTAGTATGTGTGCAGTTTATGAATAACAATACATATTTAATTGCTCAGAAATCTAGACGATAAATCACAGTAAATTGTCAGATTTGAATTTAAATGAAACTTACATTTAATAAGGAACAATCATATATGCATATATGTCTCTATGATGCTATGTGCAATATATTTTACATGGACCTGCTCATATTTACCCTTTAAAAGCACCACGAGAAAGGACAGCTTAATTCTAAGAATATTCTGCACCAAGTATATGCAAGTTTTCAATAGATTGGCAGGCACATATTTTTAAAAAGTTCTAAGCTTGAGAAATGAATTATTCGACTAAACTTGATTCTGTATATATTTATTCCTTCCCATTTCTTTCCCCTTTCTTCTACTGCAACAGAGATCTAATAGGCTTTTGCTTAACAACTCACACATATTTTAAAATGTAGATTCAAATCTAATATAAGTTTGAGTTAGCAGACATTCTGCCTATTGAAATTTTATCTCTGGAATTAAAAAAAATCTTAGCAATATAAAAGAGGAAAATAAGAACTTTTTTTTTTTGCATAGAGAAAACATTTGAATAGTGACAATCTGATACTTGAAATTTCAGAAAGCTACCTAATAAAAAAATGCAAATATCGGTGCCGACATGACCTGCTGCTGAAGTATTCCCCTTACATTTGACTTTTAAAGACTAACAAAGTATAAATGCATAGCATTCACACTATTGGCATATCATTTTCACATAAAGATAAACATTCTCCTATTTAAAGGTTTAAAAATTATAATTCCTACAAAGGTGATACTAATTTGTTAAAAATAACTTTAATGATGGCAACTATTTTCTCATGTATTAGAATATGACAGAATTCATTAAAAATGTAAACTAATACTGGTTTATCTCTAGATAGATAGGTAGATAATGTATGTGGCTTATCATGTAGTGCAAACTGCTGAAGAATTAAGGGTAGATGTTAATGAACAAGAATATACAATGAACATACTTTTCATGAAAAGCACAGTGTTTCCAGAGTACATGACAATACCTCATACTAGAAAGCTTAGTAAAGATTAGTAAAGATCTGAGTAACCTCTCTACTAACCTGTTCATATTCAAGAGGAGTCCTGTAGATTAAATTTCCAATCTGTTCATCCTTTAAGTCTCAAATAACATGAAGTTTCCTTGACTCTCCAAAAAGCATCTAATTTCCCTTCAGAGTGCCTTAATTTCCCCATCCAGTTGGCAGTACTTCAAACTATATGTGTTTTAAAAGCAGAAAAGTAAAACAAAAATAAAGTACAAAAGAGAATAAGAAGCTTAGTTTGTAGAATTTTGCCACCTTTTAATTTATGATCTGATTCCCCCAAATCTGTATAGATGGGACTCATGAATCTGCTATTTCCTCTGTTTCAATTCCCATGTGCTTTTCACAGTGTAAGCATCTTGCTGCACTCCTGAATGTTGATTCAGTGTATTTTTGGTATATTAAGATATATTTCTCTTACAGCAATTTTTTTTTATGCCCAAGCCATAAAGTTTATTTTGTATTCAAACCAAGAAACAGTGATCCGATTCAATGCTTTTCTGAAGGAAGACTGGCTCTGTTGGGATTTTGAGAGATGGTAGAGGGGGTTGATCTCGGACACCACAATTTTTGGGGAAATGGAATACTATTGTTGACCCTAAGTAATGTCCATCTTTCTGCATATTTTAGAACCTAAGCCACACAGACCCACACCTAAGAACCTAACTATACACGAGTATGTAGGAAACCGCCCCCCTTACTCATGAAAAGAGCAAGACAGGGAACAATAAGAAGTAAACAAGAAGATAGCTGCCCTTTGGGGGATTAAATTTTGGTGGGGGAAAAAAAACTAATGTTCATGCAAAACACAATAAATAAGAACAACTTTTGCTTAGTATTCTGAAACGGGCAAAGTAATGTGATAGAGAACAGCTGAAAGCATGGGGTGGACATGGTTACCTTAAATAATGCAGTCATAGAAGCTAGGGTTTCTGAGAGGGAGGCTTACAGTGCTATCTCAAGATTAAGGAGGAAACAAGCTTATGAAGAGCCAGGGAAAGAGTGAAGGTCTGAGTGAAGGGTATGTCAGAAAAGGGAATAACCTATCCAAAGTTCCCAAGGCAAGCAGCTTGATTTGTAAAGAAAGGCATGATGCCGGAGTGAAGCCAACATGGATATGGAGACGAGAATGAAGATGGAGACATTGGCCCAAAACAAGTTGTCCGAGGCCTTATAGATCAAAGTAAGAGATTCAGAATTTATTGTGAAAGCAGCTGTTACTCAACAAGCTGAAATGCATCTAGCTATCTGATACCAATGTTGTAGAAGCACAGGGTACACTTGACCAGATCCCACTGAGAGGCTAACATTCTTTTTTACATTTTGATAAGTTATTCTCAAAAATCTAAAGAATTGTATATATTTATAAATATATCAAGGTGAGCACCATGGAGGAAACCTTACTGCTAGACAAAATGTTTCCATAATAGTCCCAGCAGCAACAGCTTTAAAAAGAATCCCCAAAATGGCTATCGGCATATTTGTTCTCTTTCTTGGGCTTTGCAATCACATTTTCAAATATTACCAACTCTCCTCAAGTTTCTCAACTCCACTCCTGCCAAGAAATAACCTTGTTTCTTTGTTCACAGAATAAATTTAGAAAGATGTAAGAAAGAAACCATTAGATAAGAACTTTTAGGTGGATCAACTACAAAATATCCAAAAATCCTATATCTATACTCTTCCTTGTCCTACTTCATAGATACAATAGAGGACCTGGCCCTTCTAACAGCAGTCCTCCTAACTATGCTTAAAATCCCAGTTCATCTGACATCACCAGAACTACATTATTTCAATCATCCCTTTTCTCTCTTGTATATACAGTTGACCGTTGAACAATGTGAGGGTTAGGGCACTGATCCCCTATGCCATTGAAAATCTAGTACAACTTTTGACTCCCCCAAAACTTAACTTCTAATAGCCTACTACAGACCAGAAACTTTACCCATAACATAAACAGTTAGTTAACATGTATTTTGCATGTTATATGTATTATATACTGTATCCTTACAACAAAGTAAGCTAGGGAACAGAAAAAGTTATTAGGAAAATCCTAAAGAAGAGAAAATACATTGACAGTTGTGTACTGAATTTATTGAAAGAAAGTTTGTACAAGCGGACCTGAGTATCTCAAACCCTTGCTGTTAACAGTCAGGATCCTTTTAGACACACTCAACATTCTCATTAAGACCAAGAAGAAAAAAAGAAATCCTTAACCCCATATCCTTGTCCACCAATCATCTGATCTCTCTTCTTTATTTGACCGCTAAGCTTCTGCCAGAGTTGGCAGCACTACTGTCTATATTCTCACCTCCTGTTCTCTTCCAAGCACGTTCCATTTCAAACTGGCTCCATCGTTCCACTAAGATAACTCGACACTGTCATCAATGACCTCCACACGTCGATACGAAATAGGAATTTTCAGTGCTAATATTACTGACCTCTCTGCAACATTAATACCACAGAACTGTTCCCCTCCTGAAACCACTCTCCCCTTTAGCTCTTGTGCTAAAGCACTGTCTTGGCTTCCCTCTCTCTTCTTAAGGTCTTCCTTCTTGGCCTCATTTCCAGTTTCATTCAGTCTTGATTATTGTAAGGCTCAACTCTAAGGTCTCTCATCTTTTCAGTCCTTATTTTCTTCCTAGGAAATATACATATATATTTTTAAAATTCACAGATGGTCTTTAATTTCTATTTCAAGCTCAAACCTTTTTCTGAGTTTTGGTTGTATAAGAAAGAAGTTTCCTTCTTCACCCCTGAAAGATACCTTACATCTCATATATTGAATCCGAATTCACTGTGGCAGAAAGGCCCTAGGGTAGCCCCCATAAGTCCTACCCCTGGTGTTCATGTCTTATATATTCTCTCCCTTTGAGTGTGGACAGACTTGTGATTTGTTTCTAGCCAACAGAATATGGCAAAGCTGAAAGCGTTTTGAAAATGTAACAAAGAACCCACATCAGATGATTTCGAGTTAATCAAAAGGGATATTATCCTGAATGGACCCTCTTAATTAGATGGAAGCCCTCTTAAAAGAGGGAGTGGGCCATAGGCAAGAGATTCTCCTTGTTGGCTTGATGAAGTAAGCTGTCGTGTGCAGGAAGGACCAAGCAGGGAGCTGTATACATGGCCTCTTTAGGAACTGAAGATGGCTCTCCAATGGGCAGACTACAAAACACCAGGGCCCCCAGCCATACAGTCAGAAGGAAACAAATTCTGCTAACAATCTGAATGTGCCTGAAAATAAGTGGATTCTAAGAGAGCCTCCAGATAAAAATGCAGCCAAGCCAATATCTGGAAGTTAGTCTAGTGAGGCACTGAGCAGACAATCCAATTAGGCTATGCTCAGACTTCTGACCCAAGGCAACTGTGAGATAATAGGTGTGGTTTTAAATTATGTCTGTTACATAGCATTAAAAAACAGGTACCCTCTCAAACATTACCTCAAACCTTACCCTGTCCTAGGAACACATTTTAGTGTGTATCACCACCACACTTACAGCAACACGGTGCAGGAAACTTGCCTTCCATTGGCACTTGAAAGAAGAGAAAAATCCTCCTCCTGGTCTACCAAGCCCCGCACTGTCTCATTCCCATCCAGCTCTCCAACCCCTTCCTTTCCTCATGCTCTTTTGGCTTCAACCACAGTGGCCTAGCTCAGTTTCTCAAGCCTAGTGTGTGGCCTCCTGTTTGGTGCCCTGATGAAGACTATCGCATATTCCTGAAAGTTTCTAACTTTCTTTCTTACTTAAAAATATTTTTCTTGCATCAGTTCAGTTACCATTTCTTCAGAACTCCTTCCCCTACTTCCATGACTAAAATAATTTTTGTACAAGCAAATAACTGTGAAAATCATTTCTGAATGGTTCTTTTGGAGCCCCATGATCTTCATACTTAGTATCCCTAGGAGAACTGCACTACTCACCATCCTAAGCCTGGGTTCTAATGCTAGGTTCATGAACATGGTTACCTGTGCAGTTGTACTGGGCCTTGAGCTTGAATGCTGTCCTTCAGCCATCTTAAAATTCTTAAATGTTTTTCAATAAGGGGACATGCATTTTCATTTTTTACTGGGTTTCACAGATTATCTAGCCAGATATGGCCTTATACACTTTTCCTCCCCCATCTCCCTTGAAAATCAGAATAAGACTTTTTTTTCCATTTACATTAACAAAGTCTAAATTTGGAGAGGGGAAAAATACTCCCTAAGGTATTGCTTATGCATTTTATTTTTACTGCAAATTATTAAAAATTATTCAGATTTTTGAGAACCTAAGAATCCTGCAGAATTTTGTCTTTTCCATGTAAAAATTAAAATGCCTCCACTAGGGCGCCTGGGTGGCTCAGTCGGTTAAGCGACTGCCTTCGGCTCAGGTCACGATCCCGGGGTCCCGGGATCGAGTCCCGCATCGGGCTCCCCACTCAGCGGGGAGTCTGCTTCTCCCTCAGACACTCCCCCCTCTCATGTGCTCTCTCTCTCTCATTCTCTCTCTCAAATAAATAAAATCTTTAAAAAAAAATAAAAAATAAAAAAAAAATGCCTCCACTAAAAACTTGTATCAAATTTAATTTCCTTATATAAACCAAAGTGGGGTGGTAGCTGGGGAATGGTTGTTACTTGCTGAATACACAAAAACTCATTGAGATGTTACCCATCTGTTATTCACAGATTCTGTTAATAACCTTCATTGCTTATGAGTTGTCAGATTTCAATCTAAAAGTTGAAGTTTGTTTCCCAGTAACCAGCAGCTTCATATACATAACAGAAAATTTCCTCAGAGCTCTCATTTTTTTCTGGTCATTGTCCATTGTGACTTTATGCTTATGCACCATTTATACTTGCTAAACTGGAATTTCATATTCACAACACCATCCTCTCTTAAGTCAGTTAACAGCATCCTATTAATTTTATGAACACTGTAGTCTCTTCTAATTTTTGTATATATTCTTTCTGAAAGATCATCATCAGATTTTGTTTTGTCTGTACTGAAACATGTTTAGAAAGAAAAAAAAGCAATATTTCCCCAAAGATAACTTGGTTATATAATTTGCTTTCAAATTTTCAATTATTAATCCCATTCATCGAGTTTTCAAAGAACTAAATAAAAAGCATTCCCCAGCATGAGTTTCATTCTCCTATGTAATATGACATGGCCTCAACTAAAGACGTGTATCAAATGCACTTTCCTTACTAATTAATTTGGTAGTTAGTTATTACATTGAAATTTAGATGTACTAATCAAACGTTTATTTTGTAATTGTATTACATTAACCCTTATTAAGGATGTATTTATCGTTTCAAGGATTATATTAAAATGCAAATGTCACAACTGTTGATTGTTAAATTATATCTATCAAATAAAGCAATTACTAGTGAACAACCAACAATTGATCTGAAGTCTTTTTTATGTCATGAATTTATATGTAAGAAAATGAGTATGTTGACTTTCTTAAGAGTTTCTATCAAAATTAAATAACATATCTGTAGCTTGTAAACTCTAAAATTTCTTATATTCTAACACAAGTCATTAAATTTGACACTAACTCAGTTAAAAAAATGTCAAAAAAGTATTTATTGGAAATGGACACAGTAATATGGAACAAAAGTATAATTCCCAACACAAGTACTTAGACCCTGTTTGTTTCTTTGGCAACAAGAAGAGAAATCAAAAATTATAAAGCTTTAGAAAAATATCATTTTAGTTAAAAACATATTAGGATCACATAACATAATAAAATAAAATTTTTAAAAAATTAGGATATTTGATGAAAAAAGAACTTCAAAAATACCTTCTAACCACATGAATCTTAAAATATCAGTCTGGAAAAATCAGTACTATCTCTTTAGTTTAACTGTGTTGATAACAGTGTGATACTTTTTTCTTTAGCCCTATATTTCTGTCCAATGTAGTGTCCAAAAATCAGTTGCTTGTGGCATATGAAGTATATCATACCAAGTTCCATTTGTTTATTTTAAAAAAAATTTAAAAGAAACTAAACTGTCCTTTCCTAGGCCAGAGCTAAATATTAAAATTCAATTACCTTTGGTAGCCAAAGTATTGTCTTAAAATTATAAAAATACGTTGATAACTCATGGCTAATTATTTCTTGAAGCCAACTCTAATGGTTACATGAACAACTATGCCCGATTGAAGGCACATGGGTTCATTCTAACCTCCTCTCTTTGCTTATTTGTAACTTCTTTACTGACAATAAGAAATATGGCTCTCATCTATAATATACTTTTTTTTTTTGAGACAGAGATAGAAAGCAAGGGCATATGGTGGGGGGGGGGGGGACAGAGGGAGAGAGAGAATCCCAAGCAGGCTCCATGCCCAGTACAGAGCCAGTGCAGAGCCCAACAAGGGGCTGAATCTCACAACCCTGAGATCATGACCTGAGCTGAAATCAAGAGTCAGGTGCTTAACCAACTGAGCCACCTAGGTTCCCCTATAATATACTTATTTTTAAAACCATGCTATATACATAAACTAGTTTCAGAATCCTTGTGAAAACCTATTTACTAGGTAAAGTACAATGCTTTTTGTGTTTGGTCAAAATTCAATTTCTAAAGTAACTTAAATGAGCTGTGTTATTCCCACCATCTTAATAAATTTCCCATTTCTAATACAATTAAATAGGTTCATTTATTCTTTTTTTTTAAAGATTTTATTTATTTATTCATGAGAGACAGAGAGAGAGAGAGAGAGAGGCAGAGGGAGAAGCAGGCTCCCAAGGAGCAGGGAGCCTGATGTGGGACTCGATCCCAGGACTCTGGGATCATGACCTGAGCCGAAGGCAGACGCTTAACCATCTGAGCCACCCAGGTGCCCTAAATAAGTTCATTTATTCTAACATTTTTTAAAATTCACATACAGTGAAATTCATTCATTGTGATGTGTATTTATGAATTCTAATGAGTTCTATGAATTCTGAAAAACAGTCATGTATCTACCTAAACAATCATAATATAAAACAGTTTAATCAACCTCCAAATTTTCTTGCTCTACTTCTTTGTTGTTAATCTTTTCCCCTATCTCTACCCTAGTAATGACTGTTTTGTTTTCCATCTTATAGTTTTGGTTTTTCCATGTCATAAATGAAATCATATAATATATAGCTTTTACAAAGATAGCAATGTCAAAGACTCCAAGTATAATTCCACAATTGATTTATTTCTAAAGTTTTATCAGTTATTATTTCAGGGATTTGGAGCTCTGCTCTTAGGTATATGTTAAATTTTTTTTCTTGAAAATTTGAGTCCTTTTATCAATTTTAATATTCCTCTCATGTCATTGTGTCCTTGTTCTGAAATTTATTTTGTGTACAAATATAGCTATTCCAACTTTTTTTGGTTAGTGTTGCAGGCTATATTTCTTCCATACTTTTGCTTTTAACCAACCTATGCTTTGATAATTAAATTGAGTTCCTTGTAGAAAGCATGTAGTTGAACTTCCTTTTCTTTTTTGGTGGGGGCACAGAGGGGGTCCATTCTGACAATCTGTCTTTACCCTGTCTCTTTAAATCTTTCATATTTAATGTGATTACTGATATATTTGGATTGAAATCTACCACAGTGTTAGCTGTTTTCTGTTTTTTTTTCTTTTAAAGATTTTCTTTATTTATTTGAGAGAGAGAAATGAGAGAGAGAGAGAGAGAGCACATGAGAGGGGGTAGGGTCAGAGGGAGAAGCAGACTCCCTGCTGAGCAGGGAGCCCGATGTGGGACTCGATCCCGGGACTCCAGGATCATGACCTGAGCCGAAGGCAGTTGCTTAACCAACTGAGCCACCCAGGCACCCAGCTGTTTTTCTGTTTTATTTGTTCTTTGTTTCTTTTATGTACTCTACTTATTCCTTCTCTATTTTTATCTGTATATCTATAGTAATTTTGAAGTTAGTATTCCCATATACATTATTAAGTCTAACTTTAAATAATACTATACCTCTTCTTTGTAGGGCAAAGATCTTATACTAGTATATTGCCTTTCCTCCCTCTCTCCATATGACCATTTTTGTTGCAGATTTTATTTTTACCTATTCTGTGAATGAATATTATATTGTTAACTATTTGAAGAGACCATTGAAAGCATTTCTTACCGAGTGGTAGTGTTCTCTTAAGTATTTCCATTTAATTCTTTCCTACAGTTTCTACCTCTCTACTGAAATTATCCATCTGCTCCTGTAGGTTTTCTATCTTTTCCATTAGAGCCTTTAACACATTTATTAATCAGTGATTTTACATGCTTTTCCAGATAGCTCAAACATCTATGTTATATGTATGATTCTGTCAATTAAATTGTCTTTGGGGAGTGTTTTTGTTTTGGTTGTTTTTTTTTTTTTTGCCTTTGTATATGCCTCATAATATTTTGTTGAAAAGTGAACATTTTGCTTAAGCAGTAGAAACTGAGGTGACTATCTTTATGCTTGGAAATGACCACATCTTTTCTTCTGCTATACCTTTAGCATGGGGGTTGCATCATTCTCCTAAGGAGTTGGGTTGGGTTTGAGCTTGCTATTCCTACCCTGTACACCACAGGCTTCAAATTCCTCTAGCAGTACCTTGGGTTTAGGGTGGTGACTGGCTTGCCAAAGCGTTTCTCTCAATGTCTGTTCTATCCCTAGCATTAGGTTTTTCCTTTGTCCTGTGCCTGAGTCCTGTAGCTATCACAGTGGTATTTTAACATGACTTCTACTTGATGTTTGCTTACTTGATGGTGGAAGCTAGAGAGGTATTCTGATTTTCTGACTAAGCCTGAGTCTTAAGCAGGCATGGTGACTGTGTTGATGAGAGTGTGGCTTTCTCAAATGCCCCATCCCTGTTCCTTCCTTCAGTTCTATTTCTTGACCTAGTGGGTATTCCTGTCTCCTCCCCAGGGATTATGGCCTTTTTCTTTTCTTTTCTTTTTTGCATCCATTTCTTCCAGTTTCCTTGAAGTCGCCACTTTTTGTTGCCATTTTCCCAAAATATTGGCACTTTTCTGCTTCAGAGAGATAAGGAAGAAGAGACAGGGAAGAATTTTCAGTCCCAGCTATTCCCCTCTTTCAGGCCTTCACTTGGTAACTTTTTCATGAGTTTAGTCTCCCCTGAGGGGGACCGGTAATGGGAAAAAGCTTACAAAAAAACGGATGCTCTTCACATTCTTCCCTCAGACCCTACCACTCCTCAATGATTCTAACTCAAGTCTTAGTCCAGGTGCATTATCTCAAGTTAGCAAGTGTTTGCATCTCTCCCTTACTGCCGGCACCTGTCTCTCCCAGATTTCAGTCAGCTCATCTTTCTGATGGGTTCAAAGAAAGCTATGACAATTGTAGCTTATCTGATTTGTTTCTTTTTGTATGATCATCTGCTGATCTTCTTGGTTCTTTCAGTTTCCCAGCAGGAACTAAGATAAGGTTGATTTTAAAAAACATGTAATTCATTATTTTAAAAAAACTAAAGGAGAGAAATAGAAGGCCATTAACATTTCCTGGCATCTGCAATATATCAGACACAATGCAGGCCAAGTGATTTGCATATGGCATCATGTTTAATTTTTCTAACATTTCCACTTTACAAACTCTGTGAAGGTGAGAATACTGCCAAGATAGTCAGAAAGCAATTGTGTTTGTTGCCCTTATCTGCCTAAATGGGAAATGTTGTATTGTGCACAAGGCTGTTATCTTTCATGCATTAAATGCCCAGTGACTATAGTTGTTAATTTTCATGCATTAAAAAAATGGAGGAGGGCGCCTGGGTGGCTCAGTCGTTAAGCATCTGCCTTCGGCTCAGGTCATGATCCCAGAGTCCTGGGATCGAGCCCTGCATCAGGCTCCCTGCTCAGCGGGAAGTCTGCTTCTCCTTCTCCCACTCCCCTTGCTTGTGTTCCCTCTCTAGCTGTGTCTCTCTGTCAAATATATAAATAGAAAACCAAAAAAAAATAATAAAAATAAAAAAATGGAAGAGTCAAGACAAGGCTTATTCAAAAATAATTCAATTCAAAAGCATTTAAATATAGCAAGGAATATACTGCTGCTAATTTTATTAGGGAATGGTCCACGAAAATATTATTGAGTAAAGCCAGAAATAATATAGGATTCAGTATAGGGTCTGAATTAAAATCTCAAATCTTAGGCTCTCACAAAAGATAAAAAATGAACAGCCAAAATGACACACAGATTAGTTTTCTCTCCTCATCCTTCTCCTCTAACACATAAACAGTTATCAATTTTTTACCTACAGATTAGAATATAAGGTATATGAATTAAATCTTGTATATTAAAGACATTTAGACAGTTTCATAGTATGACAGCAAAACATTTTTGTGAGCCAGTGAAGCATACACTGACTTTCTCGTTACCTCCACTGAAAAGTCAATGGTGTTTACAAAAAAATAAAAATGAACTTTATGGCAAGTGCTTTATCATTTGTCTTTCAGCTCTACTAGAGTTGTTTATGTAACATGTATTTGAGAATACATTGCTATACTTTCAACATTTTTGAAGTTAGATAATTCTCAGAGATTTCCTCTAAATCTGATGCCATTTTTGTAACCTAACAGTTACAATGTTTCTGTTCTGAAGATGGACGAATTTAGAAATGTTCCAGCTGCCTATGAAACTCAAATTGCTTATTGGAAAGAACTACGTGACTGGATTTTTCTTCAAATTCATATTTAGAGAATCAGACATTGAGATATCTTAACACGTAAAGATTTTCTGCATACAGAAATATCTTGACATTATGCTGAGTGCTAACATTAAGAATAAAAAAAAATCGTCAATATTTTCCAGAATCATAAAGCTAACACATTTGTTTAGTAGTAGTCTAAGTTGAAAGAGTCAGAAATTCTAAGAATTTCCTTCATCACTATTTGTGGTTGCCTGAAAAATGGTCCCCGCAAAGCTATTGACATCCTAATTCCTAGATCTTGTGTAAGTTAACCTTGTAAGGCAATATCTGTGCAGATGTGATAAAGTATCTTGAAAATGGGGATACTATGGTCTAAATGTCTGTGTCCTCCAAATTTATCTGTTGAAATCCTAATGTCCAACATAATGGTATTAAGAGGTGAGGGCTTTGGCCAGTATTTAGGTCATGGGAGTAAAGCCCTCATAAATGCAAATAGTGTTCTGGTAAAACAGACCCCACAGAGCTCTGTAGTCCCTTTCATTATGTGAAGACACCGTGAGAAGTTGTCATCTTTGAACCAGAAATTAGTCCTCATTGGTCACCATACCAAATCTGCTGGAGCCATGATATTGGACTTCCCAGATTCCAGAACTGTGAGAAATGAACTTCTGTTGTTTATAAGCCAGCTCATCTGTGGTATTTTGTTGCAGGAGCTCAAATGGACTAAGACAGGGAAGTTTATCCTGGGCTCTCCAGATGAGTCTTAAATGCAATCATGTCCATCCTTATCATAGGGAGGCAGAAGGAGATGCCAAACACACACACACACACACACACACGCATGCACGCACAAGAGGGCCATGTAAATACAGGACAAGGAGATTCGAAGATGCTGGCTTTGAAGATTAGAGTGATGTGGCCAGAAGCCAAGGAATGCTGGCAGCCCCTAGAAGATGGAATAGGTGAAGAACGGACTCTCTTCTAGAATCTCTGGAGCCCTGATAATATATTGATTTGGGCCTAATGGTATTGATTTCAAACCTGGCCTCAAGAACTGTGAGAATAAATTTGTGTTTTTTAAGCAACAAAGTTTGTGGTAGTTCATTACAGCAGCCACAGGGAACTAAAACACTATTTAAAAAATAACTTATGTATTTGAAGCACACTCATCTATAAATATTTTGAAAAGTGCCACTGGCCTGAATTAGCCTGCAATATTGGCCTGCTTTCATTCTGTTAAGGAGGATATATAAACTTAGAATACTGCTATAAGCATCCATATGGTTGATAGGTAGTTGATGATTAGCTAGACAAAGTAATTGCAGTTTACTTGGATCAAGAATTGACTTGGATTACATCTCAAATAGGAAAAAGAAATCCTAGTGCCTTTAACTGTAGTTAAGTGATTATATAGTCTCATATTGCTTCTCAAACATCTTCTATAAAAAATGCTTTTACAACTATCATTCGATATTTTCCATTTCCCTTCACAATTGATAATGTAAATCATGTGAAACTATAATCAATATGTTGTTTGCACTGACCTTGTCATCCTAAATATGAAAACAGAATAGTAATAGTTACTGAACTAAATGAAGAATACTACGGAATTAAAGGCTCTGACAATATGATTAGATAATGGCACAAATTCTAATGCCATCTAGCTACAGACTAATTTGCAACAAAATATAAATGATGATTTTGAAAGACGTGCAGAGAGGGTTGAAAAAAATCTACTTTGCTTTTTAAATATTCTTCCAAATGAATAAAGATAAATTGACTATTTTCCCTCATGTGCCCAAGAATTGCTTTGCTTAGCTGTTTATCAGAAGAAGGGCATCTAAAACCAGTTATTTATTACAATTTTACTTATTAAATGAACCATATTAATACTGACGGTAGGAAACTAAAAGGATAGCAAATAATTATGAACACTAAATAGAATAGAATGATAGTAGGATGATGTTAGGACACTGTACTGCAATGGAATTCTCTCCTCTGAGCACCCTTTAGGTCAATGCTTGTCAGATCTGAATGTGCACTCAAATCACCAATGGATCTTGTTTAGATGCTTTTTCTAATTTAGTGGGACCTGAGATTCTGCATTTCTAACTAATTCCCAGATGCTGCTGCTGCTGGCCCATGGCCCAGGCTTTAAGTGAAGAAGTGTCCAGGATATGAGAAAGAAGAGTCCTATTTATCCTTAGTTACCTCGCGGTCTAAACTCAGTATGCAAATAGCCTTGTGTTTCAATTTAAATGGAGCCTCAAGTGGAACAGCACATAATCAACGCCCACAAAACTATATAACAAGTGTTAATTAACTCCCAGTTCTCCTTATGTTAATTAAGATGCAAAGGTATCGTTTAATTTCAAGAGAACATCTCTTTCTAAAACCTCATGAGTCCCCACAGCCTGAAGTGAACTTTCAGGCATTTCCACGTTGAAATGCAAGGTGAGCTGAACTTAGGAATCTCCCTAGGACCTTAAGAGGGTGTGGAGGGAAAACTCCAAACAGGCTTCTGTACATTGCAAACTCCTTAAATTAAAAGTGATTATCTCATGCTGTCATTTGTGTTAACACTGATTCTGATTTCATTTAGATTCCTAAACAGAAAGGGGGAACGATAGAAACTTTGACCCAGTATTATTACAACACAGCAACTTGGGTCACAGACTTTTTTTAAATTTTCATTCTGAGTTGGGCACAAATTACTGTATTCTGAGTTTAAGGAGCAAAACATATTATTTCACCTCAATTAAAATAAAATAGCAAAACTTATGGCATTGAGAATGTCTTATTTTTGATATACCTTGAAGTTAGACTAGTATCATAGGCACATTGAATATTAATGTCAAAAAAACCCCAAACAAACCTTAAAGCTAGTCCAGACTAGGAAATAATCAGCCAGGGAGGCTACTTAATGCTTTCTCCCAGAGGAAAGTATACAAAGAGTTTCAGAACCAGGAACACATACCGGTTCTTCTGTCAATTGCTCCAGAGTACTTCACCTCTGAGTTACACAAAAACTTCAGATTTGATTCTTTACTGGTTTACCAAATCTCTAAATTTACGTGTGAATGTAAATTTGCAATAGATACAGATTCCTAAGTATGAACTGATCATGCTCTCTGGTAGCAAAAACTTGAGCCTCCCCATTTTATATTACAGCAGTGAATATTAAAAATAAGATATTTATAATATTACAATACAAAAAGAGGCATTTTTCCCTTGTATTAGTGTATAAATGTATCAGAAATCTTGGGAAAATTCCCCATCAGATATTGAAGGTAGATGAGATCAGTTTGAAACAGGGAGTCAAAATGACATCACAAAGCAGAGAAAAGAAATTGCTAGCACAAAATCTGGGTTCATTCATGTAACAGCTGATAAGTACCTGCCCATTATATTCTTTTCCAGTAGTCAAATCTGCATAAAGACCTTTGTGTGTTATGAAAATTTGCAGACATAATTTTAATAGTAAGAGAGGATGAGATATGCTGTCATAAAATTTAACCCTGATATGTAAGCAGTTTAACACAGCAAGTTTATTTTTCACTTTTGCGAATTCGCTGATGTGTCAGAGAAAAAGAGAAAAAGGCTTTCCAGGCTGTCTCTCAGATTTAATAATGCATTATATCTAGAACTGCATTCATTTGTTATGGTTGCTTTTAACACTTTGCTACTCGAAACCACGACAGGCAATTGAGGTTTAAAGGGCAGATTAAGTAACTCCATCTTGGCTTATTTCATTACAACTGGTAAAAATATTACTTCATTAGGAAAACAAAACAAAACAAAACAAAACAAAAATTCCATGACAAATGCTAACTTGAATCACATGCCAGGGGAAAAGGTACAAACTGGGACTAGTCCAGGCAAACTAGGATGTTTAGTCTTTTGATTCTAAGCCACTGATGATTTTTTATGTTAATAATCATAATAATAATCAAATGTTCATTACTTATTCATTGTAACCAGCATTTCCTATCTTCAATCATTATTATTATCACTCCTTCTATGTAATAAGCACATTCCTTATGATCGCTTCTTGTATCCGAGTCTCCTTCCTTTCCTGGTCTCTCTTTCCCTGAGGAGAAAGGCACAGTCTTGATATTCTTCAATTGGAAGCAGAAAAGTTAGGGAGCGGACAGAACATGAGAAGACAGAAAACATTCTTGCTTCACCTTAACAATGAATTCTGCCCTTCTCTTTTTCCACCTCTACTAAACACAAATAAATAAACAGATAAGATATAAACTCTTTGTGTCTCTAGTCATTAGACCACATATGGCCTCTATTAAAACTTACAAACTAGAGAGTGAAAGGCTCACAAACTAGTTATAACTTAAACCGTCCCTTTCTGCAGAATCATACACACCCACAACACACACCCACTTCACAATCTACCCATTCCCCCAAATCATAAAAGTTTATTTTAAACTTTGTATAATATTTTTCAATCTGAACATGGTGTATTCAATGTAATAGTTTCTGTCCTTTATTAAAAGGATTCTTAGGGAAAACCATCCACAAAACAAGAAGGTAGACTATTGAATGGGAAAAAAATGTTTTAAAAAAGAAGGTATTTTCAAATGATGTTTCCTATAAGGGATAAATATTCAAAATATATAAGGAAGTCATAAAATAAACATCAAAAAACCCATAATCTAATTAAAACTGGGCAAAGGATCTGAAGACATTTTTCCAAAGAAGACGTACAGATGGCTAACACTTGAAAATATGTTCAATATCACTAATCATCAGGAAAAGGTGTATCAAAACCACAATGAGATATCACCTCACACCAGTCACAACGGCCAGTATCAACAAGACAAGAGATGACAAGAGATAACAAGCATTGGCGAGAATGTGAAGAAAAGGGAACACTTGCGTACTGTTGGTGGGAATGCAAATTGGTGCAGCCACTATTAAAAACAGTATAGAGTTTCCTCAAACAATTAAAAATAGAAATACCATATGATGCAGTAATTCCATACTGGGTATTTACCCAAAGAAAACAAAAACACCAATTCAAAAAGATATTTACCCCTTTGTTTATTACAGAGTTATTTACAATAGAAATGGAAGCAACTCATGTGTTCATCAATAGATGAATAAAGAAAATGTGGTACACACACACACACACACACACACTGGAATATTAGTCATAAAAAAGAATGAAATCTTGCCATTTGCGACAACATGGGTGGACTTCAAGGGAATTATTCTAAGTGAAATAAGTCAGAAAGAGAAAGACAAATATTGTATGATTTCACTTATATGTGGAATCTAAAAACAAAACAAGCGAAGAAAAACAGAAACAGACTCATAAATACGGAGAACAAACTGGTGGTTACCAGAGGGGAGGGAGGGAGCGTGACAGGTGAAATAGGTGAAGGAATTAAGAGGTACAAACTTCCAGTTATAAAATAAATAAGTCATGGGGATGAACAGTACAGCATAGGGAACATAGTCAGTAATATTGTAATAACTTTGTATGGTGACAGATGGTAACTACACTATGATGGTGAACATTTCATAATATTTATAATTGTTGAGTCACTATGTTTTACACCTAAAGCTAATATAATATTGTATGTCAACTACACTTCTATTTTAAAAAAGGATCCTTAAAGGAAAAGGAAGATGTAAAGGTGAATATCGAACAGGAATTCAATTCCATTCCTATCAGACATATAGTTTCAAAAATCCACTATGAAAGGCATCCTATTAATGATATTCAAGTTATCCAGGAAATTATAATTCAAAACACTCCACTGAGATATGATCCATACATAATGATGACTGCTTTTAAGATAATTTGATTCAGGTGTCTTCTATCCTGATTGTTACAGAAGTACTGTTCCATAAAATTGTACTAACACAAGCCCGAACTTGAGTTTTGGTGGAAGATGCTGGAATTGGAGAAAATAATAAGCAGTCACAGTGACTTAGGTTTCAGAGTCCAGGGGTGATTTAAAGACATTAACAGTACCAGGGTCTATCAAATTATTTGTTAGGCAGCTTTCATAACATACTTTTATACAACTGCTTCTAAGGAAAAATTTATACCAAATTGCCAATAGTGTAAGTTTTAGAGCATAAATGTTGAAAAATTATTTTATATATAACTCTAGAATACAGCCTGCTTTGGCAAGTATTATTGTTCATAAAAATATTTTCCCATAAGCTTTTGATATCTTTTTCACTCTCCTACATCATCAAAGCTTCTCTGCCTTTTGGAATCCATTCTGACATTGTGTGTAAATCCTGATCATATCGAGTGTTGAAGATGTGAAGGGACTGGAACTCTCTTACATTGCTAGTAAGAATGCAAGATGGCTCAACTACTTTGGAAAACAATTTGGCAGTTTTCTTAAAGTTAAACAGACACCTTGCATATGATCCAACCATTCTACTTCTAGTCTACTGAAGAGAAATGAAGCATGTATTTATACAAGACTTCTTTACAAATATTTAAAGTAGCCCCAAACTGGAAACAATTCAAATGTCCAAAACTCATAAATGGATGAAAAATGAAGTGCCGCTGAACAATGAAAATAAATTAACTATTGACATATACAACAGGAATAGATCTTAAAATCATTATGCTGGAAGGAGTCAGAACCCCTTCTCAAAAGAAGTATATACTATGTAATTCCATTTGTGTAAAATTCTAGATAAATACAAATTAATCTATAGTAACAGAAAGCAAGTGGTTAGCCGTGGATGACAGAGGCAGAGAGATATAGAAAGAGAGTTTAGAAAGGGCATGTGGACACTTTGGGGGCTGATGGATATATGCTGATTGTTTTGATTGTGGTATTGATTCTACAGATATATATATGTATATATAATACATATGTCAAATGGCATATACACATATATGTATATGTGTGTGTATGTCAAAACTTACCAAATTGTACATTTCAAATATATGCAGTTTATTTCATGTCAGTTATATCTCATTAAAACTGTTAACATGTCATTTATTATCATTTCCTCACCCAACAGGCCATGGAAAAATCCAGTTACATATAGTCACCTGGTTTTTTGCAGTATCATGTGACATTTTTAAGGATATTATCCTAAGGGGATGACACTTTTGTGCTTCAGTCCATGTTAATTAGATCTGAGCTACCTATGATCTGAGTTACTTTTACTCAGAGATGACTTAACTTTATACTAAATCATACAGTATTTGTTATGAATATTTACATTTCTCATGTCAGTAACTCATACAACCAGTGGCAACTAACAGTTTATATTATATAGAATCAGATAGGAAGAGATTACATTGATTTTCTTTCAACTTTCATGACCTTGTGTATAATATTATAACTATTTCATAGTCCTTTATAATTTTATAGCTATAACTTTATAACTTTATAATTTTATAACTATAACTAAAATTATAACGATAATTTATAACTATTTATATTTTGTGAACAGACACTGGAAGTTATCAACTGATACATTAAAACTAAATGTAAACAGCAGTAATAGACTCAATGAAAATTATAAGAAAATGTGTTTTCCTGTACTCAGAAATATTTTTCTTTGTGCCTTCAATTGCAAGCAAGACATCGACACACATTAAACATTCAATAAATGCTGTAGTTTTTTATCCAATATAATCAGGGAGTTAGCTCTTCCAGGAAAGTGACTTCATTGGGTAACTTGAACTTGTATTTGTACAAGTACTAAAACCTTCTTTATTCATGATTTTGGAAGCATATCATCTAAAATTCATTGCTCACATTTCTACCTTCCATCTAGAGCATATGCAACTTAATCTAGCCATTTATTGGGAACACAAAAAAATGTGTTCCAGAAACTCTGCTAGGTATTGAGCATACATTATCTCCAATAGTCACAATATGAGTAATAAATAATTTGACATATTCAGAAAGGTTAAATAGCTTTGTGCAAAATTTATAAATCTAAAATATAAAAGAGACAGATCTGAACTTGGGATTCAGACACAAAACCTTCAAATCTACCTTGTTTCTTCTGCACACTAAAAAAAGTTAGGTTTGAGAATATCTAAATTTGATTCTAGTGAAAACAGTATTTGGAAAAGGGTAACACTAATTAAATATGTTGAATAAATTATCTGAAATTAACAAGTTTACTCCATAATTACCTACCTGTACAGGTAGAATCATTACACATATATACTCTAGTCAACCATGAGAAATATGTGTCATTGTTAAAATTTTCCCATCCTGTAAAATATCTAGACAATCAATGATTTGATAATATACATACAATACAAATGGGAAATCAAGTACTAGTTCTATAAAACAGGACTTTTCAATTTTGGTTGACTTATTTCATTTTGATGGTCTTTTTGTTAATGAACTTTTTTTTATAAATAAAGGGAGGTGTGTTTCACTTTTCCTCAACTTTCTTTTGTGCATTTTTTCAATAAATATTGAAGAGCTACTGTGAATTAGGTGATGGACTTTTAATGTATTATGAAATATACTCTATTAATACCTCCTCTCATCCCAAGTTAAAATCCCTTAGAACTGAAGCTTAAAATACTGATCCTCTTTATGAAACATCTTTGGTTCACATTACTTTGCCAGGTTAAAAATAAAATATCTTGTGAGAAAGTTCCCTGCTCTTGGCACAGGATTTGAAGCTTTATTTGAAATCCTAGTAAATGTCTTTGAATCTGTGTTTATTGATTCCACATTTTTAAGGCCCTATGTGGTCAAAATGCACCAGGATTATTACCCCCAGAAAAAAGCCTGCATTGCTTTATGCTTGAATATCTTTGCAGGTGAACTTTAGTTTGGATTTCAAGCAAATTTTTAAGTTTTTTTTTCCTAGTTTGATCTGACCTTTCATTTTTCTTATTTTTATCTATATGAATGTGTGTTGTGCATGTGTGTGTGTGCGCGCACGTGCTTTTCCCGGTGGAGGTTTTGTGTGATTCTTTACATAACTATATAGAATATTTTATATTCACCTCTTAAATATATTCTACTTGAGTGTTAGTATTCGTATATGTATATGTGTGGACACATATACAAATATGGATTCTAATAGTACCCTACTCTCTTGTTTATTCAACTTTGAATTATTTTAACTTTTGTAATTCATCAGTGAATCATAGCAGAGGAATCTGAGAACAAAGATCTATAATTTTCACTCTGGCCATGTAAAATTAGGAGGTTTTATTAACAGAAGATATTTGTGAAAAATCTATTCAAGCAAGACTCCATTTATTGTGACAACAACAACAACAACAAATCAGCAACCAGAAGATAACAAAATACATAGCAAAAATGAAACACATACCATATCCCTACCAAAAAAGTATTAGGATCAGGCAGAATTCTGGAGCCGTGGAAGACAACATAAATCTATACAAGGTTGGTCCTGCCTCTAGAAGCCTCAGGAAATACTGGAAACAAAGGTCAGAGTCCTATTTCACTCTGCTAAGTTGCTCCCATCTCTGCGGAGCTTTAGGTATCATTACTGATATCTGACTATAGAATGACACTTGGTTTTGTCCATGCCATAGCAGGAGAGGTGGAGGGAGGATGCCTTAGGAGGACAAAAGACGACAGAAAAATAATGAAACAGTTAATTTTAGAGAGTTTTTCATGAGGAGAATAAGCTTCCAGTATCTGAATTTTGTGTATCACATATGTATAATGTCTAAGGAATATGTCCTTCTTTAATGAAATAGCTTATGATTAGTTGTAGAAGATAAACCTGGTATTACAAATACACTGAAGAAAATTCACTGTCCGAAACAGAGAAAATCTTCTAGAAGACTGTGACCTTCAAATCTTGGTATTCTCAAAATTATAAACCATTGTTAACTTTATATACCTATTTATTTTCTAAAAGATTATAAAGCCTTTGGTAACATCAGAGATTTAAAGTATATTGACTTGCCTAATAGAATTAAAAAAAATACTTTTAAGTAGGCTCCATGCCCAATGTGGGGTTTGAAATCATGACCCTGAGATTAAGAGTCACATGCTCTATCAACTGAGCCAGCCAGGCACCCCCAGAATATTTTTTTTTTTTCTTGAGCCAATTGGTTTGGCCTAATTTTTATCACTAATGCATGTAGAAGGAACAGGTCATTGTGATATATTTTTTGAAATAGCAACTTGGTTCGAGCACTCATTCCATTAAAGCTTAACTGCGATTTTGTCAATCACAACTTCCTTAGAATTTATTTTTGTCAAGTACAAAATGCAGATCATAACAACATCTACCTCACTCATGTATTTATTCAAAAGTCAGGCACTAAATGGCTATTATTTATAGATTGTACTGTTCCATAAAAGATGGTATTTTACAAAAATGCACATCATATATCAAGATAAAACAGTACTTTTTTTATACAATCTGAAACCCTGTATCTTTTGATGGGAGCACTCAGCCCATTTACATTGAGAGTAACTATTGAAAGATACAAATTTAGTGCCATTGTATTGCCTGTAAAGTCCCTGTATGTGTAGATTGTCTCTGTTAATTTCTGGTCTATATTACTCTTGGGATCTCTCTTCACTTACAGAATCCCCCTTAATATTTCTTTCAGGGCTGGCTTGGTGGTCACATACTCTATCAGTTTCTGCCTGTCCTGGAAGCTCTTTATCTCTCCATGCATTCTGAATGACAGCCTTGCTGGATAAAGTGTTATACACAGCCAATGAATCATTGAGCACTTAAAAAAAAAAAAAAAAAGATGTAGTAGTGTTTAGCATATGGTAAGTTTTACATAAATGTTAGATATTATTATTTTCTTACCTGTGCAAATTCCTTTATGGACTACCACTGCTGGTTGGGAGGGTATGCACTTTTTAAATGAACCTGTTTTTTATCCCAAAACAACCAACCAAACCAAATCAAATCACTGTATGTTAACTATACTGGAATTAAAATTAAAAAAAAAAAAGATAAAGCAGTACTTGACCCATAGCTGACATTCAAAAAAATACTTGATTTATTAATGCAAAAACAAGAAAAGTGAAGCAAACAGGAAGAGGTGTTGAAAACTATTGTGGTTAAGTGAATAACAAACAAAATGCATCAAAATGCAGATATTTCTATACAGTTGGTAAAAATGGATCCCAAATTTGGCTTCAGGTTTCTAACTATGAAAAGATAAGCAATCAATAGCAACAAACAACGTAAGCTTCACTGGGTCCAGACTAAAAATTTCTTGCCTGTGTCTTCAAACCCCCGAAACTATGTAATGCAATCTAGAACACCATTCTTATGTAAAGTACAACAGTAGTCTCATTGCATTCACTTTTTGAATCCTTCAGTGTAGAAAGTGGTTTTCACCACAATGCACTACAGATAAAATGAACCTACGGACGCCAATGAGAAGTAGTCCAGATACCTGAATCTATCATTGCCTGGATCAATCAATGAATAGATTTCAGATTTAAAGAAAAGGATAGACTATATATCCTTTTAAAGACAGCTTAGTAAAACATAATTAATATACAAAAAACTGTGCATACTTAATGTATACAATTTGATGTTGGACCAATGCATACACTTGCGATGCCATCATTAAAATTAGATAACACATATCCATCACCTTCAAAACTTCCCTTGAGTATTTTTGTTTTTTTGTTTTACTAATTTGTGGGAAAAAAAAAACACTTAACATGAGATCTACCCTTTTAACAAAATTTTATGTGCATAATATGGTATGGTACTGACATAAAGACAGTTTTGAAATATAAGTATTTCAATTAATGCTTTTTTTTCCTGATGGCTTGATATATTGGCACTCATTATTTTAATGGTAATTTTACATTCCAGTTTGATTTTGTTTCATATAAGTAGTCTACTAAATTTTCAGATCATACATTAAGATGAAACTTATTTTTATTACTGTTATTTGTGTAACTATACTACCGTGTTATTATCTCTGCCTTTGGACTTTCATAATGATACTCTGTTTTCTGTCTTTTGGTCTAGGGAGAAGTGTTGCTTACCTTAGTCTATTCTAGTAATTTGGAAGGAACTCTGTTCTAATCAAGTAGTGGAGGTATGTTTTATATATCATGAAGATACCAAAAGAGGTACTAAATCACACGCAAATTTTATATTTAGCCAACATTTTTTCATTGCTTCCCAATTGTTACAAAGGTATCTTTGTATTACATACCTATCGTGATATTAATTTTATGAATTCCTATTTTGATTTCAGTTGTATAACTGTATAATTTTTTTCTGTTAAACCTCAAGTACATTGAGTTAATCATTAGTCCTTGCAATCCACTCTCTTATTTCATTATTTACCTTTTGGTCCCTATTATCATGTACCACCATAGTTGTATTTGAAATATATTTTTGACATGTATGTATCTGGTAAAATACTAAGGAAGGAGTAACTTGCAAAATAAGTACTTTTAAAAAAAAATTTAAAACTGTTTTACTGAACTCTATGTTTTGGTTTATCCACTCTGGTTTCTCTTGCTCTATTCTTGTCTTCTTGTGGACTATATTATAGAATTTCATTTTAATTTATCTATTCTTATTTTAGCGTTAGCTCATAGATTATTTAGTGGTTGATGAATATTTATCCTTAACTTCAAACAGTCTACTTCGCTTTAATATACATAGGGAGAGGGCGCCTGGGTGGCTCAGATGGTTAAGCGTCTGCCTTCGGCTCAGGTCATGATCCCAGGGTCCTGGGATCGAGTCCCGCATCGGGCTCCCTGCTCCTTGGGAGCCTGCTTCTCCCTCTGCTTCTCCCTCTCTCTCTCTCTCCTCCTCTGTCTCTCATGAATAAATAAATAAAATCTTTAAAAAAAAATATACATAGGGAGAATTGATATTTTTACAATTTCAGTTGTTCCATTCATAAAAACTGTACAACTCTTTAAATATTTAGAACTTTTTTAGAATTCTGTCATTAAAAGTTTTTCTCCATGAGAGTCATAATTTGCTTTATTTAAAATTAGTTACTCGAGGGCGCCTGGGTGGTTCAGTTGGTTAAGTGACTGCCTTTGGCTCAGGTCATGATCCTGGAGTCCCAGGATCTAGTCCCGCATTGGGCTCCCTGCTCAGCAGGGAGTCTGCTTCTCCCTCTGACCCCCATGATCTCTATCTCATTCTCTCTCTCAAATAAATAAATAAAATCTTTAAAAATAAATAAAATAAAATTAGTTACTCAATAATGTGAAATTTCAGTTTCTATCGTATTTTCTGTTGCTTATGTTTCAGTTTTATTTCTGTTGTAGATATTTAAACTAATAAGTAGTGGCAGTATTGGATTATTTTATTAATTCTTACAATTCATTACTATTGAGTTTTCTAATTATAACTATTTTATCTCAACCCTTTCATTCTTATGTCACTTACTTCCTTTCCTATATATCTATAGAGTTGTTTTAGTTACCAGCATTCATAAGATTAAACTAATAGCCTTTAATTGTATTTATAATTTTCAGACCAGTTTTCTCACAAAATATGGGCTCTTTAAAAATAATCACTCTCATATGAGAAAGAACTAAAAGGTGAAAATTAATTTCCCCATTTTAGATATTTGAGGAGGAAAACTCCAAAATCACAATGATATCCATGACAAATCATTATAATTAAGAATATAAAGAGAATGGAGAAAATTAAGGATGCAAAAGCACATACTTATTTTGTGCTCACTAGCCAAACTTCAAAACCACAGAATTTGTAAGAATATTTTCAACATAGTTCTTTGTAATTTTGACTCTATATAAGCTAAAAATGTAAATAGAAACTTTGTCAAAGATTACTGATGATTGCCAAACATCAATATTTGAAAGTGATAAATTTTGAGTTTTTCCCAAATTATAAATCCTGGGTACAAAGTTCTTTCTGTACAATATATTATGAAACACTTCTCGCTGAATTCTTTTCTATTGTTTTATTAGAACAAGAAGTTAGTGATGTTACTTAGAACTTCCATCTGTATTTTTAAAATCAGAAATCTGGAAGTGAAGAAATAACAAGAAGCCCCTTTGTACTTTGACAATATAGTGGATTAATGGTGGTTTCAAATATTCTCCCTTAACAAGCAATTTCTGCACCTCTCACCAAAAATGATATTTTGAAATATTTATAGACTAAATAAATGAGGGCAATAATCTTAAGGATGCTTAAGAAAATATTTATAAATTATCTTCTTTAAGCATATCTGTTATTTTACCAATACAGGTCACTTTTCATTTAAATATAGCTTTTTGGTCTTAATGTCTGATTTTTTAACATTCTCCTTTGAAACTATTTAGTCCTACACACTTTCCAATATAAATTTATTTTAACATTAGGCATATTCTTCATTTTTACCTAATAGTTAATATACTTATCTTTCAATAGCTTTCAATATAATGAGCATGTCTGTGAAAGTATATATGTTTAATTTTTCTGTTTATAGATACATAATATGTATTCATGCTACTAAATCTTCATCTACCAGTTTGTATTTTGAAACTAAAATTCATATTATCAGGTAATGCATGCCTATTTGTTCTATATTTTCTATTAATTCCTTGAGTAATTTCAAAAAATCTCTTTATTCATTAACTTTTTTGCTTTTCCTGAAGTAACACAAAAATGAATTTTTTTTCATTTTTTTCCAGGTTTTTATTAAATTCTAGCTAGTTAATATAGTGTAATATTACTTTCTGGTGTAGAATGTAGTGATTCATCATTTACACAAAACACCAGTAATCATAACAAGTGCCCTCCTTAATACCCATCACCCATTTAATTCAACCCCCCATTCACCTCTGCTCCAGCAAACCCCAGTTATTTTGTTTTGTTTTGTTTGTATAGCTAAGACTCTGTTTCCTAGTTTGCCTCTCTTCCCCCGTCCCGTGTTCATCTGTTCTGTTTCTTAAATTCCACATATCAGTGAAATCATATGGTATTTGTTCTTCTGATTTATTTTGCTTAGCATAACACTCTTTCATTCCATCCATGTTATTGGAAATGACAAGATTTCATTCTGTTTTACGGCTGAGTAATATTCCATTGTGTGTGCGTGTGTGTGTGTGTATATATGTATATATGCATATGTATGTATATATATGTATATACACACACACACACACGCACACACCACATCTTCTTTACCCATTCAACAGTTAATGGACATTTGGGCTCTTTCCATAATTTGGCTACTGCTGATAATGCTGCTATAAACATTGTGCATGTATCCCTTCAAATGAGTATTTTTGTATCCTTTGGGTAAATACCTAGTAGAGCAATTTCTGGATCCTAGGGTAGTTCTATTTTTAACGTCTGGAGGACCCTCCATACTGTTTTCCACAGTGGCTGCACCACTTTGCATTCCCACCACAGTGTAAGAGGTTCCCCTTTCTCCACATCCTCACCAACACTTGTTGTTTCTTGTGTTGTTAGTTTTAGCCATTCTGACTGGTGTGAGGTGGTCTCTCATTGTAGTTTTAATTTGTATGTCCCTAATGATCAATGATGTTGAGCATCTTTTCATGTGTATGTTAGCCATCTGTATGTCTTCTTTGGAAAAATGTCTGTCCGTATCTTTTGCCCATTTTTTAACTGGATTATTTGTATTTTGGTGTTAAGTTTTATAAGTTCTTCATATATTTTGGATACTAACCCTTTTTCAGATTTGTCATTTGCAAATACCTTCTCCCATTCTGAAGGTTGCCTTTTAGTTTTGTTGATTGTTTCCTTTGCTTTTTTTTTTTTTTTGATGAAGTCCCAATAGTTTATTTTTGCTTTTGTTTCCCTTGCCTCAGGAGACCTATCTAGTAAGAAATTGCTATGGCTCGTGTCAAAGAGGTTACTGCCTGTGTTCTTTACTAGGATTTTGATGGTTTCCTAGCTCACATTTAGGTCCTTCATCCAGAAAAATGAAACATCTTCTAAAGTCAACGTAATAATTATTGTAAATTAGCAACTTTAAGTCAACAAAACATAGGTTTTACTTTACTACCACATGTATTCTGAGTTGGAGGTCTTATTCTATTTTATCTCACTTTATGCCAGCCATGGATATTACCTTCATCAAATAATAGAATGCCATGTTGGTTGAGCCTCAGTGACTTTTCTTGCTTTATCCCCATGTCAGTTGTCAAAACACAATCATTATCCCTCAGAATTATCACTAGAGTCTTAAGATCCATGTATTCCCTCTTAGCACCCATTTTGGTATTTTTTCCCTTTCCCAAAACAGAATAATCACAAACTTTTCTGGAAAACTTACAAATATACTTTTACTTTAGCATCATAAAAAATAGCTGAATTCATAACTAATCAAAATGACCTATTTAGTTGTGCCAAATATTCATCTAAGGTGAGTCTATTCAGCCTCTGTGGGCACACAGGCATTTCCCCAGGCACCGGATAAATGTTAAGACCTATAGCTTAATATATTGAAAGAAGAAAGTTCTGTTTAAAGTAAAATTCCAAAGAAATATTTTTTTTTTACCTTCTCCAGGAATAAAAAAAAGAGAGAATACTAGTTTTTTGTTTTTGTTTTTGCTTATTTTGCAAAATTCTATAATAGAAAGGGAATTAGAAAATAGGCTTTGATTCCTGTTTAAATCAATGGAATGATCAACATAATATTTGCAGGGTCCTCGAAACTGAATATTTTTTCAGTTGTTATATAATTTAATATAGAATTTAAGTTATATTATACAACTGAATATTCATTTCTATTCCTAGTATCACATCTTCTATGGAAATCTTATAAACTACAAACAAAACAAAGGAAGTTATTTAACATATTTTGAGTTAGTGTTTCTACACTGAGGTCATAACCTTGATCTTTCGTTCAATCTATTAACTTCAAGTAATATACAGTACCTAGAGAATTCCGACAAAAGAATTCTAATGTTTTTAATAAATTTCTACTGAGTGAAAATTATAGTATTTGATCCAGGAAGTAAAAGCTAGTGAAATATTTATATAATAATAAATAATAATTTCTTATATTGACATCTGACTTTTCATCATGAATTCCCACCAAATATCTCCTTTGATCTCTACCTCAGTCCTGTTTGATAAGATGATTTACAAGTGTGTAATTTACTAGGTAACATATCCAGATTCTGAGCCCAAGAATACTGGGTTTGCTGAGATCCTGCTTTGAATACTAGAAGCATGTTCCAAGAGGCTTACCTTCTGCTAGAGAAAGAGATTCAACTTTAAAATATATTCAAGGAAGTTCCTTTAAGCTACCCTGTACAGATTTTCATCCTGAAGGTTTGGAAACTTCTTCAAAAAGTAGAAACAGCTTTGTTAACATAAATAGAGATGAAAGTTTTCTTTTTTAATTCATTCAGTAAGTCCTATTTCTGTAGAGTTATGTAAAATGAGTCATGTAATCCATGCCCCTGCCTCCATGTGAGATGATGCTATGACTAGTCATGTTTCAGATCATCAGAAGAATGTATGCACAACAAGATACCATATGTGTAGGCATTTGGATTAGATGAAGTTTACTTTAATGGGCTCCAGAGATCCCAAAAAGAGTTCTAAAAGCTTTTAGAAAAGGAATTGTTATGTCCAAGACAGAATAGAGACTTCGTTTTTTTTTTTAATGCGACAATTCTAGAGCATTAAAAATAACGAATATAAAAAGTGATCCTGGAGCCTAGATTAACCCTTATATCCTTTACACTCTTTCTAGTAATTGAGATGGGATTGCACTAATTTGCCTATTATTACAGCCTTGGTCTCCTTTATTTTCAATGTAGCCAGCTGGGTTATGAATCTGCGGTATTCTTGGTAATTTGTTTTATTTATTTGATCAACTTAAAATAACAAAATGTATATGAAAATGAACAATAAATGAGATATTCCATTCAGATCTCTGTCCTGTTGTTATATTTGCAGAAACATTCATTTTAAATTAATATATCATTTTAGCCTTCTGCTCCATATAATTTTGTGTAGTTGAAAGCACTTATCTGACATTGTATTATATACTTAAATTTTTTTTGTGTGTGTATAACATCTGTCTTCTCTACTAGAATATAAATCCCATATGGACAATAACTTTGTTTTGTTTGCTGCTATATTATTAGCTCTTAAAAAGATAAATGTGACAGAATAGGAATTCAATAAATATATAATAAATGAATAAACAGAAATTTAGTCATCTTCACATCTCTAACTAATCTCTTTATAAAACCAATGTTAACTGTTTGGTGTGGAGTCTGTCATGATTTCCTCCTTTGAATATATTTGTTGTTACATTTAGTTTGCTTATTTTTAATGGCATCATTGTAACACTTGCATATTTCAACTTGGACATCCATTTAATTTTTTTTTAAAGATTTATTTATTTATTTGAGAGAGAGAATGAGATAGAGAGAGAGAACATGAGAGAGGGGAGGGTCAGAGGGAGAAGCAGACTCCCTGCCGAGCAGGGAGCCCGATGTGGGACTCGATCCCAGGACTCCAGGATCATGACCTGAGCTGAAGGCAGTGGCTTAACTGACTGAGCCACCCAGGTGCCCCCATTTAATTAAATTTATTCACCTTTGTATTAGCATTTCTATGGGACAGACCTCCAAGGTGAAAATGCTGGATCAATGTGAGATATTAATTTTAATACATATTAAGAGATTACTTTTAAAAATGTGACAATTTATATTTCTAAGAGTAATTTAAGAGAATTAACATGTCACTACACCCTCTAAAATTATTTACCCAATTGATACATGATGAATAGTATGACAACAGGATTTAATATTTACCTACTTGTCTACTGGTAAAAATAACATTTTCATGTGACTATTGGATAACTGCCAAAGTTATTTTATTCCACACAGGAGTTGGAGCTATAACCTTGGCCTTATCAATACCTATTTAAACTGAAAGTAGATAATATAAGGCTTATTAATAAACCCAGAAAGTTCAAATATGGCTGTCTGAGATGTTAAAATGACTGTACATTAAAATGAATGTATATTAAAATTAGGAATAATCTTCTCATGTAAATTGGAAGGCAAATAGATATGAGTAGATGAATTTAATAATAATATGTTCTGTATTAAAGAGTTTACATATGCATTTTCTTACTTTGACAAGTTAAAAACTTATATTTACTTCCCAACAGAATTATAATTTGAACTAACATAAAATAGTTGAGGAAAAGTATTAAATCCCAAAGTGATTTCAAGAGTGGATATTTCTTTAAGATGTTAGTTATAATTGCAAGGTTATTTCCTGATTGGTTCTTTTTGAAAGCTAATGAAAACAGACTTGGCAAATCCCTTTCCTGGTTTTTCTTTCCAAAGAATTTTTAAAATCCTTCGGCCTGATGAACACCTTTTCACCCACTTCAGTCAACAGAAACTGTAGTTTTATAAGATTATTGATTATATCTTACTTCACAAATCAAGAAAGTTTTTATCATTAATCTAATACATCATATTCTTACAAATACTTTAACTGTTCTTGACTTTATAGTGTTTTCCAGATGTTTCATATTTCAGATAATTTCTAAACACATTTTAAGATAATTTTCAATCTTATTGGCTGTAGGAGTTTATAATTCATTTCCTCTTTTTCCTCTTTTCTGCTGTACTCTCATTAAATATCTTCATTAAAGATTTTCTAGAAGATAAAAGGTGACTGATAAATATTACAGGTTTGTCAGTAAGTTTTTTAAGTGGGGTCTTTGGTAAGTAACCAACCCTAAGTTTCCATTTCCTACACCTCACATGTGCATAATAGTTGCTTTAAGTGATGTACAAATGGTTGGCACATTGTAAATGCTTCTCTGTGTAATTTAACATCTTTGGTTTTCCGAGTGGAATTAACTAATTGATTATTCTGGCAATTCTTAACTAATGATCACTGTTTTAAGAATGTTTAAATAGTGTCCTATTGTTCAGTTATTTCTATTTCCTTTATTACGATTATCTATTTTATCATGCTTAGAAATTATTTTAAAAAGCACAAAAAAATGGTGTATTGTGATGCATTACTAATAAAAACCTAAACAAATTATTTTCCTAAGAGAATATTCTATTGGAGAACTGTAGATAAACTATATTCATACTTAAGAGGTTTCAGATTATTGAAGTAAAGGTATTAGATCGGGCTCAATAAATAATACATTGAAGTGTGTTTCTGGAAAATGTTAATATTTACTTCAATTTTAATCATTTTGGAATGGTGTGCAAATAAGATTAAGGGAAGACGTCACACTTACACTTCAAATCTTCAGTTCTGGATAAAATCCCTCTCACCTGAATATTACAGTGTTTCCCAGTCATTTTACAAGTCTACACTTCACTTGATTTTCAAGGGCTTATCATATCTGGTCACCATCTCCACTCATTTGCTTCTCCCTCCTTTATCCCCTGCTAAGTACAGACATGACTGAGTATCTTCCTCTCTTCTGCTCATGCTGTTTCTCTTGAAACACGAATTATTTCACCTAACCTCCAAACCCTGACATATTTTCAAGGCTCCATCTATAATGTGCAGGTACCAACCTTACATCTCTCCGCCTGGCCTTCACGACCACTGAAAGATTGTCTAGTGCTAATATATCACTTCCTTTAAAACTTTTACTCATATCCTGTTATGAACTGGAACTTAACTAGTTTTCTGTGGGTATCTCAGTTTTTGAGATTGCAAATTGTGGGGAGAGGAAACTGGGTGGGAGCCAGGTCATCGGTGTCCATAATATCTGGCTGACAGGAAACAACATATACCTACTAATTATCTAATTATTTATACTACTGCTCAATTGCTGGACTTTACACCTTAAAACTATTTTGGAAAGTATTCTGGGGAAAGTATTATAAAAACACATTATTTGATGCAATTAAGTTTAGATAAACTCAGAAGCAGAACAATAACACGGTCATTAATGGGGTTTGGACTATGCAGAAAGCCAACATAAGCAATATAAAAACCATTTTACTTAATTGCTTCTGGAAATAATAATAAATATTTTGAACTTTTAAAAAAGTATAATGCTCACCATCACACACTATTATTTTATTGCAAAATAAAAATTAGATGATTCCCGAGTAGAACACTTTAAACTGCTTAAGAGAAATTGAGCAAAAATATCCTCATCAGACATTTATTAAATGTATAATTATGCAAAATTTTCTCCAGTTATGAAACATGCAGTCTTGCATTTTATTTACACTCTAAGAATTTATGATCAAAATGGCAGGGCTGGCAGACACAAAGATGCAATGAAAATGCATTAAGTAAGTACAAATATAAAATAAAAATTCACTTAACATTTTTGTCTTACATAATATTTTAAAATTAGAACGAATTTGCATAAGAAAGTATAGGGTAGTAATACAAAGAACACAGAGGTAAAACATACTATGTTTCAAAGTACGTTTTAAAAGAGAGAAAATAATTGTTCTTGCTAAAAAATAGTCTTGGTTCATCATTTCTTTAGAATTTTGTGTCTTCTGTCTTTCATTATTAACTTTGTCACTCCTTCCCATTCCCTCTGAAGTGTTTTTGTATAGTTTGAATTCTATATTTTTTCTTGGTATTTCTTGTTATTTTCTTGTTTCATCTCACTTATG
The DNA here is from genome assembly GCF_003265705.2 of Callorhinus ursinus. Taxonomy (NCBI): domain Eukaryota; kingdom Metazoa; phylum Chordata; class Mammalia; order Carnivora; family Otariidae; genus Callorhinus; species Callorhinus ursinus. The sequence continues at coordinate 107,610,226 of NW_027397063.1, forward strand.
CTTATGTGGGGGATTATTGTAGAATGTCTGTGCAGCTCTAGAATGTGTGAATTGTTCTAGACTTCCTTCACTTATATTATAAGGCCTGTTGGCCTATCTTGAGGAGCTGGGCAAAGTGTACCATCGGCTTTTCTAAGACTGAGTATTCAAGGAGGTATTAGAGAAGGCAGCAGGGATAAATAAGGCTAATCTATGGCTGATGCTTTGTTAGCAAACTGAGCACAGGAACTTTAGCAAAATTTAATTAAATGCCCTGTAAAAAGAATCATGAAGGAATAGCATCCATGTTGGTAAGATACCAACAATATGCTGTTTTGGTTTTTGTAGTTCAAGTTATTAAGCATTTTCTCTTTTCTTGTTTGTCCAGTGCTTCTCTGTCTATATATAGAGAAAAATTATATGTATATGTAATATATAACGTATAAAGCTGATAATTTACTAAGAATTATGGTTGTTTTATTTTAAAGATTTTATTTATTTATTTGACAGAGACACGAGAGAGGGAACACAAGCAGGGGGAGTGGGAGAGGGAGAAGCAGACTGCCCGCGGAGCAGGGAGCCTGATGTGGGGCTCGATCCCAGGACCCTGGGATCATGACCTGAGCCGAAGGCAGAGGCTTAACCAACTGAGCCACCCAGGTGCCCCAAGAATTATGGTTCTATCTATACATATATAATTCTCCTATACTGAGAAGTATGTATTGTACAGGCCCCATGCCTCTGCATGGCTTACATAATGCTTGCCACATAATAATGATTTAAATGTAAATATACATGCCATGTGTATGTATACACACACACACACACACAGTTTTTGTATTAATATTTTGTATATATACACAGCATATATTTGTTCATTCCTTGTTGGATTAGGGAAAGGAACATTTTGTGACTTGCCTTTAGCCAACCATTTTTATCCAAAAGGCAAGTGAAGCTTTTCCAACTGCCAGATTCTAGCTATTTGCCACACATAATTAAATCCTATCAGGAAGAAATAGTATGTGGAATTTCTTTTACTATGATTCTGTTGAGATAATTTAGAGTCATCTCCTAGAGCTAATAGATTTAAAGCAGTACAATTCTAATCAATTATATAAACAAATAGAGTATTTTAGCTAGAATATTTGATATCAAAATATTGTAACAACCTAAATAGCTTAGATCCTATAACTGAAAATAAAAAAAAATTTATGCACTGCATACACATTTATATTTATGTATATATATATACATACATATATAAAATACTATGTTACTTTTGCGGTAAAACTGCTTTATTTCAGTTATCATAGTTGGAAATATGTCTGGATCTACACAAGTTGAAAGGAATCATTTGATAATAAATCTCACTCTTCTGACTGGTGGTAAGGTAGTGGTGTCAGATACTGGGTATTCCAGATTTTCTATATTCAGAGTGGGTTTCGATTTGTCTGCATTAAATTTCCCAATAATTTCCATACATTTTCCCCCAAAATATGTGCATACTCAAGCTAAATTCAAAGCTATAATTAGCTAAGATAAAGATTAATGAGATTTTAGAAAAACAAAGATGACTTGCAGTACAAACTGTCTCCATTATAATTATAGTTTGGTGTTCTGGTCACTGTGTATTTTAAAACAACAATTTTGTAAGAAATCATAACTCATTCATTTTAGTTAGAGCTCAGCTGTAGAACCAGATTTCTAGCTTCAAAATGACAGGAACTTCCAGGAGAATAAAGCATATTGATTTAGCACTGAAAATCCTTCTTTTAATCACTGCCATGTGACCTGTCTGGAAGGGTGGCCATGACTTCAAACTGATACAAATGTTGTTGATTGGAAGCAAAGTAATGAAAGTTAAACAGAGTGGCAGGTTGTCAGCACGGATTCTCTCTGCTTCCCAGTATGTGTTGTACAAGGCCCCATGGCTCCAATATGGCTTATATAATGCTTACAGCATAATAATGATTTAAGTGAGGACTCTCACTCTCATATTCAGGCTTGATTTACTGCTTGAGGCAGGATAACTCCTTTTAGAATGTCTGGAACAGCAGGTTGTCCACTAATATGCATAGCAATGAGTTCTATTTTTAAAGTCACTGCTTCTCAGCAAGTGATATGTTTCCCTGAAGATTCACAACTAGAAGCATTGTCCTGCAGAAAAATCCTTCACACATTGCTTTTCTATTAACTCACAAGCAAACTACAGTGTTGGAGGCTATGATGGGTTTCTGTTTTAAAATTTACAACTATACATTGTAAGTTTTCTTTTGAAAAATAAGAATGCAAACTATGGTAACAAAATGTATGATCGGTTTGTTTTCCCTGTTAGGAACTGCTTAAATATTTACTGATCCAATTAAAAGAGTAGAAACTCTGGTTGCACTGCATAAAGTTGTTTTATATTTTTTAGTGGATAGTACCACATGCTATTTTTATAAACAGTGGTCAGGACTTTCCCTTTGAGCAAGGTTTTCCATTACTAAATTTCCATGCCTTAAAAACAAAATTCTTTCTGGCTATATAATGGGATATGCCAAATTGCTAATGGAAGGAACGGTTTCCATACAGTACACACATATACACACACGCATACACATGTACACACTAATGTACATACATAGAAAAACTCAAATGTAAATATGACTTAACCATATTCTGCAGTTCATGATTAATTTCATTGCTCTGCACTAGGAAAAATCTTGGCTCTACTTTGATTTTTCTTTTCCTCTCCTATTCATCATATTCTTATTCCCTTCATCTCTATATGTACCCATTCTAATCTGGTTACTATATGTGAATTATTATGCACGTGTTATATAAACTATGTAGGGCCGGTTTGGGTACATGGATTCAGTGTGTGTGTGTGTGTGTGTGTGTGTGTGTGTGTGTGTGTGTGTGTG
>NW_027397063.1:107613120-107778135 GCF_003265705.2 Callorhinus ursinus
GTGTGTGTGTGTGTGTGTGTGTGTGTGTGTGTGTGTGTGTGTGTGTGTGTGTGTGTGTGTGTATAAAATGGGAGTTTTCCTCAAGATTACTTTCTGTTTCTTAGCTTTTTCAACACAAATCTATCCATTTTGTTACATGTCAGGGATGATATTCCATATTCTTAACAATTTATGGCATGATAACCAAACAATCAAAATTGATAGTGGCAGCCAACAATAGTTGAAGCCATCTATCCAAGTGCCTCCTGGCTGAATGTCAGGTCTGTTGAATGGGCCCTGTGTAATCTCAATAAGGATTGTCATACTGCATTACAGAAATTTGGTTTTATATGTTACAACTATCTCATTTCAATTTTTAAATCATCTTTTCTCTCTTGGTGACTCTGTGAATGAACAGAATTTTTTTAATGGTTCTTAGTGGTTCCTTTACTACTTGCCTTATTGGGTCTCATTTAGAAAATCTTTTCCAGCCCTGAGGTCATAAACATAGGACCTTTATTTTCTTCTGAAAAAGTATAATTTTGCCTTTCAAGTTTACAAATTAATGAACTATAAATTGATGTGTACGTATGGTGTGAAAAAAGAGTCTGATTCATATTTTTCATCATTCAACATAAAGTAATCTTCAGTGCTAGTTCTGTCATAAATAGTTTCCCTTTATGTGTGGCGTTGTCCAGCTCTTCAAGAGGAAATACTGCCCATGTCTTACCATTAAGTGCGATACTTGCTGTTGTTGCTAAAGCCATTGCATTTTGATAGTAATGACTCCATGTGGATGTAAAAGTTCTCCATACCCATAATTTGCTAAAAATTATAGCTTTATCTTGACTGTTAAATTCAATCATTTTTTCTAGTCTTATTGACATGATCACATAAGTTTTGCCCTTATTTTTATTTTTTTAAGATTTTATTTGACAGAGAGAGAGAGACAGCAAGAGAGGGAACACAAGCAGGGGGAGTGGGAGAGGGAGAAGCAGGCTTCCCGCAGAGCAGGGAGCCCGATGCGGGGCTGGATCCCAGGACCCTGGGATCACGACCTGAGCCGAAGGCAGATGCTTAACTGACTGAGCCACCCAGGCCTCCCAGGTTTTGCCTTTATTAATAAAGAGAACTTTAGTGAATGTTTTTCTAATGTTAAAACAACTTCCATCTCTGGAAACAAACTCATTGTCAACTTTGCCAAAACACAGTATCTTTTCTGTATATTGCTTGACTAGGTTCCCTAATTATATCTTTAGTATTTTAGCATTAATATAAATTAATGAGATTTGCTTTTCATGTGTAATCCTTATCAAATCTGGGTGTCAAGTTTATGTGAACTCCATAAAAGGAGTTTTGGAATATGCTTTTTTCTTTATTCTACACCCTGGATTAGTTTGAAGATCTATGGGATTACATTTTGCTTCACAGTTTTATTGGTCATATTGGTAAAACTGTCTCACTTAGAGTTTCCCTTGTAAGGAGTTTAGAATATGCCAGACGTTGTCACTCAGTTGTTCAAGTCTCTTAAACTCCCCTTCATACATTCCATTTTCTTGCTGTGATTCTTTTTGGATAACTTTTTTTTTTTTCAAATCTATCTTCCATTTGACTAAATTTGTATTCTATTTTCCTAGTCTACTACTTAATCTCATTCCTTTAACTTTTGATTTCAAACATTTCACTATCTTAATTCCTAAATTGTCTCTCAATTTTCTACTTTTTTAAAATATTTTATACCCCTGTTGTATTTTTGAAGTACTTTAGAAAGAATGTATTCTATTCTATTCTGGTTCTGGTAACGGCCATATCTAAAGATTTTACAAATCCACATCCTCTGTTTTTGCTGTGGCTTGTTGGGAAGTAATATTTTCATGTTTCTACACAGTTACAGGCTTCCTGAACACAGAAAACTGGAACCTATGTCTTAGTACAAGCCTAGGAAGTTAAAAGACGATAAAATAGAGAACTCCAGAAAGATTTGCTTCCCCAAAGGCATACATTTACACTCAAAAGGGGAATCCAGAGTTGATCATTAGCACACCAAAGGATTTGGTCTGTTTGTTTTTAGGAAGACTCGGGTTTTCCCTCAGGGAGTTGATAAGGAGGTCCGCTATCCAATATATACTCCCATGTTCTTAATTGGGGGAGCTTCTCCTATATCACCTTCCTTGGTGTACATTCCAGGAATAACCATCCACATCTCATCACATCACTCTGAAAGGGGAAAATATGGAGTAGGCAATTTATGTTGTTACTGCTATATTAGTTTGCCTTGATTCTGAAATCTTGTTTTTGTTTTCAAAATAAATAAAAATAAAGGCAATCTATGGAATGCGAAAAGATATTTGCAAATGACATATTTGATAAATGGTTGGTATCCAAAATCTATAAAGAATTTATCAAACTCAACACCCCCCCCAAAAACAAATAATCTAATTAAAAATGGGTGGAAGACATGAACAGATATTTTCCCAAAAAAGCATACAGATGGTCAACAGACACAAGAAAAGATGTACAACATCATTGATCATCAGGGAAATACAAATCAAAACTACAATGAGATATCACCTCACACCAGTCAGAATGGCTAAAATCAGCACCACAAGAAACAGCAGGTGCTCACGAGAGTGTGGAGAAAGGGGAACCCTCTTGCACTGTTGGTCTATATGTGGGAACGCAAAGTGGCGCAGTCACTGTGGAAAATAATATGGAGGTTCCTAAAAAACATAAAAACAGAACTACCCTATGATCCAGCATTTGCACTACTAGGTATTTACACAGAATTTTTTTTTCCTTTTTCTTTTTTTTTTTTTTTTTTTTTTTTTACTGTGAAAATCTTTTATTACTGTCTCTTGTGGCAAAATAACATTTTGTACAAGTCACCTAGTTTACTTTGGACACAAAGACAATACAAACTGGAATGAGAATCTTAGGTGAAGGGGAAAGAGGAGGAAGGACAGATCATGTCATTGATGTTTCTTATATTCTGTGAAAAATACATTTACAGGGGAAAAAATAGACTTTCACAACTTCAATGACTACATGATCCTTTGTAAAACAAGGGGTAAATCTGCCTCCACCAGGCCCTTCTTGTGACAAAGATGTTCTGTAACATGGAATGTGAGGAAATGATGAGTCAATGATCAGGTGTTTACAGCAGGTAAATACCTGGTGTTTTGTCCAGAATACAAAAATACTAATTCAAAGGGATACATGTACCTCTCTGTTTATAACACCATTATCCACAATAGCCAAATTAAGGAAACAGCCCAGTGTCCACTGACTGATAAACGGATAAAGAAGATGTGGTACATAGACATACACAATGGAATATTACTTGGCCATAAAAAAGAATGAAATCTTGCCATTTGCAACAACATGGATGTACTTATACAGTATTATGCTAAGTGAAATAAGTCAGAAAAATACAAATATCATATGATTCCACTCATATGTGGTATTGAAGAAACAAATGATCAAAGGGAAAGAAAAAAAGAGAGGCAAACCAAGAAACAGACTCTTTATTACAGAGAACAAACTGATGGTTCCCAGAGGGAAGGTGGGTGGGGGAATGGAGGAAATAGGGCATGGGGATTCAGGAGTGCATTTGTTGCGATGAGCACCAGGTGTTGTATGGAAGTGTTGAATCACTATATTAGACACCTTAAACTAATGTGACACTGGGTTAACTAAATGGACTTTAAATAAAAACTTAAAAAATAAAACTTATTAATGACTTCCCTGATGTTTTTACTGTGAGGTATTAATTTTTTTCTCAAAAACCTGTTCAAATTATTTGAGGCTTGGGTAAAGGTGAATTTGTCGTTTTTTCTTTTTTTTAACACATTCTCAGGGTATTGCTTCTAGTGGCATAATTGTAAGTGAATGGTTAAACTTTGCCTCAGTTTTCTCAGTTATAAAATTTAAATAAAAACATTTTATGTCATTTTGCATAAATAATAAAAATAATATTAAATATATACAGTGCCTAAAATAATCAGTGATTTATTAATGTTATTATAAATATTCTACTATATTAAAATTTTATCAGCTAACTTTAAAACATCTAATTATGAGGACTATTTAGAAATATTTGCCAAATGTTTCAAATTATCTTTGTATCATAAAAATTAAGAACAGCAAGATAATTTATTGTGATCAACTATTTGCACAGCATTCTTCAAGTCACTATAGACATAAAAATGTAAGACTAATCCCCTCCCTGCATGATTCTGTGATCTAGATGGGAGATATGGCATATGCATATAAAGAGAATAAGCAACAATTTAAATAAAACTATGGTACCTACTAAATTAACAGAGATGGTTATGAGAACTACAACTTTTAGGAAGAATGAGAGGTGAGTATAGACGAGTTGCTGAGGAAGGCTTTAAGGAGAATTCAGACTCTTAGAAACATTATAGTTAAGTCTTACATTGTAAAATAACAGAATATTATGTAGAGATAAAACAGGATATTTTTAATCTCTAAAACAACCTTTAAGTTTGGCTAAAATTCAATATGGGAGAAAAAAATAAAATATATAAAAATGTAGACTACTGGGAAAAAAGCAGAAAGAGGAAGAGACAGACAAGTAGGATAAATATAAAACAAGCATTTATGACAGATGTATAGCCAACCATACCTGGAATTGCATTAACTATAAAAGGACTTAACTCAAAGTCAGATATTATTAAACAGAATAAAGTATTTCTCAACTGTATGTTGTTTAAACACACATAATCACACACACATTTTAAATACCAAAAAACCCCCCAAGGATTTGAAATCGATTTCCAAGAACCTTAAGAAGATTTTAAATTCCAAGAGACACCAAGACACATAACAAAATAGGAAGGCACACTATGTTCTTAGAGATAAAATCTCAGTATCATAAAGATTTCAGTTCTCACTGAAGAGAGATAAACTTAATTTTAACTCAGATCCAGTCTAAATTTCATGTGGAACTTGTTTTAATTTCTGAAGGATGTGAAGATTTTAGTTAATAAAAAGTATAGTTGTTAAGAACTGTGAAACTCTGAGATTTTATCCAACTTGCAAACTGACAAATTAGCTTACCAGAGCTTCAATATTCTTGCAGAAGATACAAGAACCCTGAGCTCAGAAACAAAGTATATTATCACACACAGTGATAACAGCTGTTACATTATTTATGTTTCTTTGTACCAGAGCTCTTGTTCCCAGAGGGTAACAGGAGGAAGACCAGACGACAAATGCATAAACAGTTGGTTACATTATGGAAGAGAAACTCTGGCTTAAGAAAAGAGGAATATTTTATAATGGGCATTCAACTTGCCTACTCTATGTTCTGAGGGAAAAAAAAAATCTTTTTCACTGAGCAGGAAACATGCCTGTCTTTTGCTTCACAGGAGGATCCTATCCCCATCTTCTAAGCCTGTTCTATATAAGCACCTAGAACATATGAGCTAACTTTCATTCATATTTTAAACCTTTTTTTTTTTTTACTTTGTAGTAATTTTAAACCTACAGAAAAGATTTACCAATTGTCAATTCTTACATTTACCTTCTATCTCCACAACCCCACCCATCTCTTCCTTCTCTACCCCCCCGCCTTCATTTGGTCTCTTTTTTAGCCATTTGAAGGTAACTTAAAGACATAAGGCTATATTATCTCTTAACACTTCAGTGTATCTTTTTTTTTTTTTAAGATTTATTTATTTGAGAGAGAGAGAGAGAGAGAAAGCAAGTGCACACGGGGGAGGGGAGGGGCGGAGAGGGTTTTTGTCAGACTCCGTGCTGAGTGTGGAGCCCAACGTGGGGGATCCCATGACTGGAGATCATGACCTGAGCCGAAACCAAGAATAGGATGCCCAACAGAATGTGCCACCCAAGTGCCCCTACACCTACACTTCAGTGTATATTCCTTAAAAATCACTATATAACCATCAAATTCCAGTAATTAACATTTGTGTAATACTACCTTTTAATCCACAGACTATTTGATTTCATGAAATGTTACAATAAATTCTTTTATGGACCCAGGAGCTAATCCGGTGCCAGTAAACATTTAGTTGTCCTGTTTTTGTAATCTACTTCAAAATATATCCTGGATATATATCCATATTTCATAACATGACTCCCATTTTAGCATTCTGACCCCTGACACCATCATTGTCCTATAATCTTTCTTAATTTTAAGTACCTTTATTTCTTTTATTTCTTTTTTAAGATTTTATTTATTTATTTGCTAGAGAGAGAGCCAGCGAGAGTACGAGCAGGGGAAGTGACAGCCCGAGCAAGGAGCCTAACGCAGGACTCCATCCCAGGACCCAGAGATCACGACCTGAGCCTGACAGACGCTTAACCAACTGAACCAAGCATCCCAATACTTTTATTTCTGATAGAGAAAATTACTAAAATAATTTTTGTATCACAATTTTTATACAAATTTTAAATGAGGTCTTATTATTCTTGAGTTATTTTAACATAACAATAAATATTTTGTATAATAATGTAACTAATATATGTGCCAAAAAACAATTGATCATATTCTGGATTCATGCAAGCACAAATTATTTTCTTTTAAATTTCCCCTAAAGGGGCGCCTGGGTGGCTCAGTCGTTAAACATCTGCCTTCAGCTCAGGTCATGATCCCAGCTCCCTGCTCGGCAGGAAGCCTGCTTCTCCCTCTCCCACTCCCCCTGCTTGTGTTCCCTCTCATTGTGTCTCTGTCAAATAAATAAATAAAATCTTAAAAAAAAAAAAATTCCCCCTAAAAAGATGCAGCAAAATACGCCAGCAGTGTTTAATAAAATTTACAACTGAACGACTTTTATCTATAAACTTTCACAAGGTTCAAATTAAATGAAATATTTAAGTACAATACAAATCAGAACTATACAGTAGCACTGAAATAGCATCTGAAAAAGGCCTCTTCTTAAATATACAATATTGTTCTCCACTTAATAACAACACACTATCCTATAATTTACCCATCAGACTGCTGCAGAGAGGAAAAGGAAATTGCTAATACTAAGACACTCTGCAAAGTAAGCATGGGTATATTGTTTGTAATACTTTTAGGTTAACGGCGTCTAAAATTCCCTCCATGAATGGTTGAGAGCAACTGCTCTAAAAATCCCTGGGAAATATTAAAATTACTGTTAAGTTTTCCCATATCAGAGGAAGAAATATACACACAAAAAAAATGAAGGTAGTTTATTTTTTGTTTAAGCCTGTGAGTATAATAATTGGGGAAACTGAAGCAAATTCAATTTTTTAGTGAAGCTTGGGGAACATGAAGTCTCATTTAGATATTTCAATATATAGTGTTCTCTCCTACAGACATGGTACAGATCAAAAGAAATAATACTATGATATGTTCTCAGGATGAACAGGGCAAAACGGAAATATGCTTCTTCCCCAAAGACACTCTTCAGTTTCCCAGCAATAGAGATGCTTTTACCCAAGCCTATATTGCCAAGGTGATGATGAGGCTTTAGGGGACAGGGAAAGTGTAGGTTTATCTTGTGCCCCTCTAAGAGGAAAAATCAAGCCTAGCTTTATAGGATAGACTATATGTAGTGGCCTCACATGATTGACCCTAGGACCTGATGTTTAGGGTCCAACTGCATGGACCAACTGACCTTTGTCTCACATTTCCTTTAAGTTCTTCTTTCCAGTTTACCTTTTAACTCAGGCAAAAGATTTCACCTATTGTCAAAGCATCCCAAGATAGAAACTGAAACTACCCACAAGGCAATAACGATTGCCCTGACAAAGAGCTCCTGAGGCCCAAACCACCCAGACCAGTTGGAGCTCAACCTCCCACTCGCCTGCACAGATGGTCCATGGAGTGACAACAGTTACCTCTACCTCATTATAATACTAAAATCTCAGCCCAAGGAGGAGCACAAGCCTCATTTGCATAACATATAATGTATTCATGGGCATGTTTCCTTAAGACGCATGCATAACCTTTTGCCTGCCTCTACACACAACGATGAACCCTAAATAAAAGGAGTCCACTCACCACTGCTCAGGAAGTCACGGCTTTGGAAGCTATCCCCCATGATCTCCTTATTTGCTGCAAATAAAGTTAGTTTCCTTTGTGGGACAACCCCACCTGATGTAGTCTCTATCTGTGACTCACCAGGGAGCGAACTCACATTTGTTTGGTTACATCATGAGCCACTGGACTGATGCCTTAGAAAAGAAAGGGCTCTAAATTTATATTGGGGAGACCAGGAATTGCACCTTGTTTTTGTAAGGCCAAGTCTTATAACTTGTATCATCTTCAGATTCTTTAACTGTGAGGAACAATTTTTTGAGGTATATTGATGATTAAATTAAATGATCCGTGTAGAAATACTCCTTAAAATATTTATGATAATGTATAGTACAATTCCTTGAAATAACTCAGTTGTAACTAAACCTTCAAATATGATAGAAATCTGTAATTATGAATGGGGGAATATCAAAACAATGTACAGAAAAAAAAATTTTGACCCAACAGAGAGATAGATGATGGTTATCCCTTCTACCCATGAGGAACTCTACGTTGAAACCTGTCCCTCTACCCAAGCCTGCTCACACTCTTTCAGAATGAACATGCCGCCTACAACCAGAGCCTTGCAGTTCTGTCCTTTCTCTGACTCCATGCCTGCTATACTTGGGGCTCACTCTGGCCAGTATCATCATCAGGAACTTATCTACCTCTCCAATTTTAATCACCAGTGTTGAAACTCTGATCGTGACTTCCTATATTTTATTTTTCACTTTGTCTTATTCCCTTATTCTTCAATTCCATTTAGATATTTATACTACTAGGACATTGCATTTTTCTCCTCGTGTATCAGTTTCTCCTGGTCTGTTTAATCCCAAACTAGCTCAGATCCCATGGTTGGTCATCAAATTGCTCTATCATAATCATCCGTTACTCTCTTATTCCTCGATCCTTCAACAGATATCTTAGCCAAAATTCCAGCCCCTGATTTTACCATTTCTTCAACCAGATATCTTACATTTTCTTCCCCCAATTTTATTTTTCTAAAGTTAAAAATTGCCCTGGCTCTTTTGAAACATCATCAAGATAATCTTCATCTCGGTGGTTTTTCTCAAGAGCTCCATTTTTAGGATGAAATACCTACACCTTTTACCTCATTAAGTCTGACTCCTCTCTTTAGACTCGACCCAGCATTCATCTTGTCCAAAAGTCTCACATGATCATCTCTAGATGGAAGGTGTACCTGATGTCTGCTCCCATGGCTATTTTTTTTTTAAATTTTATTGTCTTATCTGAGTTCCCACAGAAATATTCAGACAAGGATTCAAGAGCAGGTTGTTTATTTGGCAAGTGATCCTAAGAAACACTGGTAGCAGACTGGGAAAGTGAAACAGGGAAGAAAAGGAGTTAATAAAGGTATATATATATATTTATTTTTTAAAGTTATCATTGTGGGTGATTAAAGCATAATTCCACTTGGGAACCTCAAAAACCAATGCAGAACAGGCCAGTAGAATTATCCAACTCTAATCATTCATTGGTAGAGTGCTCCTTGATGGAAACAGTTAATTAATTCCCTGGCACTTCTGACCTGTCCTTCACTCTCGTGGAATAGGCTCCAGCATCTTAAAAGTTACTGCTTAGAAGTAGCTAGTGGTAATCAGGCTCTCATGCAAGGAAATTATAAGTTATAAAGGAGATATGAGTAAGGTACTAATGTATGGGCTACATGTATTTACCATGATATAATTATTTTTTGGGCATGCCTTCTAATAGACTATGAAGCTCCTTGATGGAATGTATAGGTGTATGTGTATGTCTGTATGTGCATCTTTACTTTCTTGTCACCTAGTTAGGTAGTCATGAAGTCAATATTTGTACCCAATTAAAAAACAGAATGTTCAAAAAAAAAAAAGTTCAACTCTTCTGGCCCTTGCTAATGGGTTTAGTACTGATAATACATTAAATATTGGATTATTATTTCTAAAACTATTACTGATTAGAAATAGCATTGTTATAAATACACCTAAGCAATAGTACAAAATGAGTTTTGGAGATATTTGGAAATTCACTATTTCAACAAGGAAAACATGTAAGACTTTTGTACTTTTTATATTTTAAAAAAAGATCTGTTTATTCCTGAAACATGTTTCTTTTACTAGCCATTTCAAATGATGGATAAAAAAAATTATGTTCATGGCCTTCACATGATGTTGTGCTGCAAAATGTAGAATAATAGTTCATAATCAAAGCAGAGCCATCCTACATTATTTTATTTGTCTAAGGACTATGGAGAAAAAAGCTTGGACATTTTTTTCTATTCAAATAATGGAAAAAGTGCATTCTAACACAGATGTTGGTATATTATATATCACAATTAAAATAAAAAGATGTCATATTTTCAGAATGTAACTTTGAATCTCTTTTACCAGCTAGTCAGGAGACCAAGAACAAATGTCCATGTGGGATGGCAACAGTTAGTGGAAATTATATTTCCTCTATTAAATTTGTCATGATCCACATGAAAAGTCAGAAATATTATCTCCCCATATCATTCAATAACGTTTAAAACTTTGTACATATGTCAATTATTAAAACAGGAGAATAACACTTCTACTGTAGTTTCTGGAGAATTCTGACCTACTGTCAGTCAGTTTGACATTTATGCAGCAAACCCAGCTCTCTAGTTCAGCCTAATATCATGCAAATTATAGGAAAAGCATTTTTAAATAAGTGAATGGATTGGGGGTTGGTGAGCAAACATGCCAAGGTGGCTTACTTGTGTTCTATGCATTAATTCATTTGCACCTATAAAAATGTAAATGATTTAGTCTAGAAATGAAAGTACCTTGCATCTCAGTATGTTAGTTTATATTGGATCAGCGAATTATTTAAACAAATGAGTTAGGTGTCAAAATAAGCTACTGAAGAATGCCAGATGGCCCTGACTCATCTTCTTCTAGTTAATGCTTGTCAGTAATAAGATAATTTAAATAAAATAAATTATTCCCTTTAAAATGAAAACTCATCCAACATGTAAAATAAACATAGATTAGTGTTTATTGTGCCCAAACAGATTTCCTGGCAAAGAAAATATAACTTTATTCATGTACAGAACCACAGCAGTAAGAGAGACATATGTTCTTATTTAGATGTGTTTGTGAGAATTATGCATGGAAACATCTCGTTCATTAACATTGAATGTTAACATATCCAAAGGAGAATTGTTAGTTTAGTTTCTTTAAATTAGAAATTTCATAAGATATCAACTGAAAATTACGACAGTTCCCTAAAATCTCATTTGGGTATATTCCTCCAGCTTATGTCAATGCTGTGAATCCATTAATAAAAAGCAAAGCAATAAAAATCATTCCTGACATAATAAAATATGCTTCAAACAAGAATGCCTTCATAGGTAGACAGGCAAGTAAAAAAGAGATTTCTTTACAGTGTTTAGAAACAATCTTCCCACTAAACTAACTCCAAAGTTTTGCTTTTCAAATGGTGTGAATTTCCCTCCCTATTTTTAGAGAAGGCAGTTCTGCTGAGTATAATATAAAGCCCCGTTGACTAGGAGTGATGAGACAGGTGTCCAGGCCTCACTGTACATCAGAAGTTAAATAGACTTGGGCCAGGCTTTAAATGTTCTAAAGTCTTTTAAGAAAATATAGAATAATAATTTTGTCATGTTTACATCATTGGTTTATTCTTATAATTAAAGTGATGATATAAAGGCACTTTGCATTATCAGTGAAGAATATAGTTTTTAATGTGGACATTTTACAACTGCTTTTGAAGGATGTAAAAAGAGAGCTGAGTTATACTATGCCATGTTCATAATGGAATGACTAAACATTGTGGCCATGTCAGTTTTCCAAACGCCAATCTGTACATCAAAAAATAACAAAAAAATTTTTTTTGAAGAATCTGACAATCTTTCCAAAATTTGCTTCAAAGACTAAAGATCTACTGATAGTTAAGTCATTTTAAAGAAGAGGGTGCACAGGCTATTGTTACAGGATTTTCATTCCCTTAGTGTCCAAAGTTCTTGGTCAAGCCACTTCAAAGAATTAAGAGGTAGACCAGATGAAGAGTGGTGGGCAGCAAGGCAAAGTTTATTGAGCAATAGTATAAAGCTCCCAGAGAGGGAGGGGACCAGAGAGGATTGCCATTTTGGTGTTCAAATCTAGGGGGTTTTTATAAGCTCTTTTGCATCTTGAGCATCCTGAGTGTGGACCCCCTGTGGAATGGATGCTAAGGTGTGCCAATCAGGGCTTGGATCATGCACCCGTCTACCTACTGGGTTATTATTTATGTGTTAATAGTCTTTTGGGCTGATATCTGGAGACTGACTGTCTCAACTTGTGATAGTGACCAGTGTTTTATGGTTGATTGTTCTGTTTCAGGATGTTTTGAAAAAGTCACTTCTGTAGAGGCTACTGTAGACAGGATGTTCTTGTGGTCTTGTCTAAGCTGTAAAACAGGATATTAGTGCGGTTTTACCTTAGCTGTCCCTGCTCCCTGTTTTCCTGTTGGGGACCCTGGCCCCTGACTACCTAAGTGTCCAACTAAGTCCTAACACTATGAAATATCCCTAGATCTTTGAAATAGAAAAGAGATTTCTGAAGTACGTATACCTAGAAACTTTGATATGATTAAGGTGACCATATAACCCAATGGTCCATGGTGCTAGGAAAGCTGGCTAACTAGATAAGAAAAATAAACCTGAATCCCTGACTAATACGGATCCTGACAAATCAAAGACCTAAATGTAAAGAGTAAAACCATAAAGTCAAAGAAGAAAATTCAGGTTATCACTGTGAGGTAGATAAGGAAGGGAGTCCTCAATAGGATGTCAAAAGCACTCACTCTAAGGCAAAATACTGATTGACTTGACGACATCTGCTCAAAGTTTAGCTAAGCTACTCCATGTTATTGCTGCTTTAACATCCATTTTGTTTGGCTAAGCAGCCTTCAGGGACCTTAAACAAACACTAGATCCCTCACATAAGTGCATGCCATGGTTAACAGCCTGCAGAGGCACAAGCAGATACTAAGTTCCTGATACCATTTCTCCAATAGTTCTGTGATCTCCTCTGCCTCCCAGTGCTTTCCCTTTATGGACCTCTTAGATAAGACCCTCACGTGGCTTACCAAAACCCTATTCTTTTGGTTTGAATTAATCAATCTGGCCTTAGCCCAAGAATCCAAAAGCACTCTATCCACAGATCCTAATAAAGGTCCCAGATCCTGCCTCTCTCTGTTTGCACTCTACCTTGACTTCCTTGTGTGGCCCTTCCAGGCATTCTGGGTATTTCCTTCAGGGCCTGTGATAAATTCCTAACACCAAAGATTTTATTTAATGAAGGATACCACAAATGTATGTACCAGACCTGATGACATTCTGGGAGAAGATACTTAAGATACTAAAACTAATAAACCATGAAGATCTAGAATACATAAGAAAACTCCTACAAATTAATAAGAACATGATGAGAACCAGATTTAAAACGGTGAAGGAATTTTCTTTTTTTTGTTGTTGTTTTAAGATTTATTTATTTGAGAGAGAAAGATTGCATGGGTGAGCATAAGTAGGGGAAGAAGCCGAGGTGGAGTGAGACAGAGAATCCTCAAACAGACTCCCAATTGAGCATGGAGCCTGACTTGGGGCTAGGTCCCAGGACCCCGAGATCATGACTTGAGCCAAAATCATAAAAGTAAATCTTAAATATTTAGAGTACATTTATTTGAATGAAAAAAATACCAGACTTCCCATTTCAGGTCAGACATGTAAAAACTGTGGAAAGTGTCAATGATCCTCAAAACAAGAAAAAAGCTGAACAAACTAAAAACCACCAATCCATCAGAGAATTGAAGTCAGAACGCAAACTCTGTCCCCAAAACTGGGGAGCAAGGCAGATACAAAAATCTGAACAGACACTTCACCAAAGAGACGTAAGAAAAAAAAAAAAAAAAAAAAAAAAAGCATATAAAAAGATGCTTAACATCATATGTCACTGGAGAATCACAAATTAAAACAACATTGAGATATCACCACATACCCGCTAGAATGGCCAAAGTCCAGAACACTGATGACACCAAATGCTGGAGAGGATGTAGAGGAACAGGAGCTCTTATTCATTGCATTGGGAAAGCAGACTGGTATAGCCACTCTGAAAGACATTTTGGGAGTTTCTTTTTTTTTTTTTTTTTAAAGATTTTATTTATTTATTTGACAGAGAGAGACACAGGGAGAGAAGGAACACAAGCAGAGAGAGTGGGAGAGGGAGAAGCAGGCTTCCCACGGAGCAGGGATCCTGATGTGGGGCTCGATCCCAGGACTCTGGGACCATGACCTGAGCCGAAGGCAGACACTTAATGACTGAGCCACCCAGGCGCCCCACATTTTGGGAGTTTCTTAAAAAACTAAACATATTCTTACCGTTCATTGTAGTGATCATGCCCCTCGGTATTTACCCAAGGAGTTGAAAACGTATGTCCACACAAAAACGTGCACGTAGATATTTACAGCTGTTTTCATAATTCCCAAAGCTTGGAAGCAACTAAAATATCCTATAATAGGTGGATATATCAACAAACTGTGATACATCAGACAAGGGAATATTATTCATTAATAAAAAGGAATGAGCAATCAAGCCACTAAAACACATGGAGGAAACAAATGTGTATTACTAAGTGAAAGAAGCCAGTCTGAAAAGGCTACCAACAGTATGATTCAAGCAATACAGCATTCTCAAAAAGGCAAAAGTCTAAGACAGTTAAAAGATCAGTGGTTACCAGGGGTTGAAAGGCTGGGGGTGAGGACTAGGGGGAAGGGTGAAGAGGAGTACCACAGAGGATTTTAGGGCAGTGAAACTATTCTGTGCAATACGTTGATGGTAAATACCTGACGTTATGCATTTTGTTAAAACCCATAGAACTGTTCAACCCAAAGAGTGAATCCTATTGTAAAACATGGATTTCAGTTAATAATAGCACGTCAATATTGCTTCATTGATTGTAATAAACTACTTCACTAATGCAAGATGTTAATAATAGGAGAAACTTAGGCATTTATGTGGAACTCCATACTTTCTGCTCAGTCTTTCTGTAAAGGTAAAACTCTAAAAATAATGTCTACTAATTAAAAAATACAAATGAAGCAACACTTATATTGTAAAAAGATATATACATTCTAAGGACATAGATAAAACTTTGGATAAGGAAGAAAATCGGAGTCAGGGACAAAGATCAGAAAGAAAATAAGTTTTTAGTGACAAAAAATAGTATAATAAAAACTGAAGAATATACTACTATCTTATTTCTCTAAGAACTCACAAAGAAAAAAAACACTAAGGATTTACTTTTAGATATAGATAGCATTGACAACATGAGCATCCATCTTTTAAAAGAAAATTATGTTTTGGAAAGTGCTTGGGGATAAAGAGAAATGCAAGAAGGTAGAAAGTGAGGCAGAAGGAGGATATAGGACAAGATCATCTCTAATTAAGGGTTTTATCTTTAATCAATTTAATGAATTTGCAGATGTAGCTAAGCTGGTAAGCATGCCACTGACTTCAGGAACTGACCGAGCAGCAGGCATGGGGAAGACACAACATTGCAAGTCCAGTGGTCATCATGCCTGCCACTTCCTTTAAACCACTCAGTACTGATGATGGGATACAACACATGGGTCAATTACTTTCATCTTTGACTTCCAGGAACAATTAGTTGCATAACCAAGAATGCCTAGTCCAGCGTGCTCAGTGGTCATGATACATAGAAGCACTTTCCAGGGAGTTTATCAGATATTATATAAGGGAGGGTCATGCTCCAGAGGTGGCTGACACAAGATTTTCTGAAATCTCTAACTTGATCAACAAATGTTAAAAAAAAAATAGCACAATGATAAAAGTGATTTCTTAACTATTATGATGAATGTAGGAAAGGAGCTCTCATTAGTAAAATTCAATATGCTGAAATAGAGACTCTCCCCCACCTTTAATGAAGTATCCAACAGTTTATAGGGTTGGCTTTATCCCAAAATGTTTCAGCATTAAGGTGATGTGTTGCACTGTATTCTGGCATTGGTTTTTATTTCTGATAACATGCCATTGATCAGTTATGGCTCTGGATCAGGCTCTGGAAAGGATGTTCCTCATAAAGGTGTGATCAGAGCACCTGGAAGGACAGAGAATTGGGACTTTTCTGTTGCCAGGACAGGTTTATGAACTGTTCTGTGACCACTTTCTCATAGATATTTAATAGGTAACTATATATAAGGCTGCAGTTGAGGTTTTGCTCATTACAACCTCACAGAAAGGTTGTGGGAGATACCAAATTAAGAGTATTTAAGTGTCCAAATGTGATAAAATATCCCACAAGAGGGAGTGTAATGTGAACTTAATGTTCTTTGGATTTAGCCACAGGAAAGTATGAGTGATACGGTAAAAGGAGTTTCAGAATTGTAGGGAACTGAAAGCAAATGTAAGAAAGTAGAAAGAGCAATCTGGCTATTCTTTCTGGAAGTATAATGCAAGGAGTAGTTTTGCCCATCCTGGGTGTTCTCTTTGTCATGCCTAGATAAAGAGCTATCTGGAACATAGGCTTCCCCCACATCTTTCTCCTAGGGGAAGAGGCTGCATCCAAATACAGCTTCCCATAGAAACAGTGATTCCTCCCCCGAGCAGGGGAAATCTCCTGTACTCTCAAACACTCCAGGTGCTGAGCAGCATGCATTCCCACACAGCTCCTGTTAATAAACTAGTATCTAAATTTACACTGCCTGTTGCCAAGCAGTTTATTTCTAAATTGACAAAGCCCTTACCCTCGTGTGATAAAGATCAAGTCAGGCCCAAACCCACCTCCATCTGGTATTACAGGGGAATGAGAGATCTATGCTTTTTTCTTATGAACTCCAGCCCTGCAAAAATGTTGCTTTCAAAATAAAAGCTCTACCTCACCACAGACCACATTGTGGAGTATTCCAGGAGTCTGATACTCAACAGGTGACAATGGGTTTGTTGCACAGAATGGGTAGGAGAGTATTATGTGAATAATAGAAAATGAAAATGGATTCAAAGGAGGTTTTAGGTTTGAAAGCAGTTTGTTAGTTGTTTTAGAGGGTAAAATAGACCTGAAAATATTTGAATGCTAATGAAAGGTGATGGAGAAAGTGAAAGATGTTGAAAAGCATAACAGGTAGAGGATAATCAATAGAGGAAAATCCCTAAGACAAGAGGGCACACTATTCAGGGCACAAGTGGGAAGAGACTCAATAGGCATGTGGACAGCTCTCCTACTGCATCAAGAGGCGAGCTGGCTGCTGATACCAAGAGCTAGTTTGTGAGACTTCCTTATCTTCAAATCGCATACATTCTTAGACAATCTCTATTGTTCTAATTGAGCAAGATTAGCTGTGTGATTTCCTAATTATTGTGGTCAAGAAACATGCCTCTCACTATTTGACCTATGCCTGACTTCTGTATCTATCCCTAAGCCAATCTCCCTGGCAAGGAGTATGGAAAATACACTTGCATTAGTTAGGGCAACACTGACTGCTATAATAAACATAGTTCACAAAAAAAAAAATCAACATTTATTTCTAGGTATCAAAGAGTTCAAAATGAGTTTTCTGTATTGTTGGGTCGGTCTTCTGAGTAATTCTAGTTCTTTCTATTTTGTGGCTCCACTATCTTCTAGTGTTGGCTTGCAAGGTTGCCTTGCATGTGTGACTCAAACTGGTGGAAACAGAAAGGAAGTCAAGAACTGTAATGAGACACAGAAGGTCATTTTGTAAGGACATAGGGGTTGATTCATCAAGAAGATATAATTATATATACAGCAAATGTCAGAGCACCTAAATATAGCAAGCAAATATAACAGATCTGAAAGGAGAAATAGACATAAATGCAGTAATAGTGGAGGACTTTAATATCTCACTTTCAACAATGAATAGATCCTAAACAAACATTAACTTGAACTATACCTTAAATCAATGGACCTAACAGACACACACAGAATATTCCATCCACCAGCAACAGAATACACATTCTTGTCAGGCACACACAAACCACTATACAGGATAAATCATATCTCAGATCACAAAACAAGCCTTGGCAATGGGAAGAAGAATGAAATCATACGAACTATTTTTACCATCCACATGGTATGCATCTAGAAATCACTAACAGAATGAAAACTAGAAAATTCACAAGCATGAGAATACTAAACAACACGCTCTTGAATAATAAATGGGTCAAAGAAGAGATCAAATTGGAAATTAAAAAAAAAACTGGAAATTTTTGTCTTCAAATACACAAAAATGGAAACATGATATAATAAAACCTATGAGATGCTGCAAAAGCAGTTCTAAGATGGAAGTTTATAGCTATAAATTCTACATTAAGAGAAAAGAAAGATGTTAAATAAACAATGTAACTTTACATTCCAAGGAGTTGGCAAAAAAAATAAAGAATAAATTAAGTTGGCAGAAGAAAAAAATAAAGATTAGAGCAGAAATAAATGAAATAAAGATGAGGGAAACAATAGGAAAAAAAAATCAACAAAACTAAGAGCTGTTTTTTTAAAAGGCAAAATTAACAAATCTTTAGCCAGACTAAGAAAAAGAGATAAAAACCAAATAAAATCAGAAATGAAAGAGGAGGCATTATAAATATTACCACAGAAATACAATCATGAGACTTCTAAAAATATATGCCAGCTAATTGGATAACCTAGAAGAAATGGATAAATTCCAAGAAATATAGAACTTACCAAGACTGAATCATAAAGAAAAAAAGACAATCTGAACAGTTCAGACAAATAATGCATACGGAGTGTGAATAAGCAGTCAAAAACCTCCCAACACAAAAAAGTCCAGAATCAGATGGCTTACCAGGTGAATTCTATGACACATTTAAAGAAGAATTAGTGCTAATCTTTCTTAAACTCTTCCAAAAAATAATAGAAGAGGAGGGAACACTTCCAAATTCATTTTGTGTTGCCAGCATTACTCTCCTACAAAAGTCAGATAAGGATACCGCAAGACAGGAAACTACATGTCAATACCCCTGATGAATATAAATGTAAAAATTCTCGACAAGATACTAGCAAACAGAACGGAAAAGCACAGAAGGATCATGCATTCATAATCAAGCAAGATTTACTCTTGGGATGCAAGGACAGTTCAATATACACTAACTGATAAATGTGATACACCGCATTAATAGAATGAGGGATAAAAATTATATAATCATTTCAATAGATGCAGAAAACAGCATTTGACAAAATTCAACATCTTATGATAAAAACTAAACAAATTAGGCATAGAGGCAACATATATCAAAATGATAAATGCCATATATATGTATATATACATATAACAGTACCACACTAACATCATATTTACAGTGAAGCTTTAAAGGTAGAAAGCTTTACTGCTAAGACAGGAATATCACAAGGGTATTTTCTCTCACCACTCCTTTTCAGCATACTAATGGAAATTCTATACAGAGAAATTAGGCAAGGAAAAGAAATAGAAGCCATTCAGATTGGAAAGGAAGAAGGAGAACTGTCTCTGTTTGCAGGTGATATGTTCTTATGAATAGAAAATCCTAAGAAACCCCTCCCCCCCAAAAAAAACCTCTTAGAACTAATGAATGAATTCAGTAAAACTGCAGTATACAAAATCAATACAAAACTGTGTTGCATTTCTAAACACTACAAAAATACTATTTGAAAAATAAACAAACAATCCCACTTACAATAGCATCAAAAATAATAATAAACTTAGGAATAAATTTAACCGAGGTGAAAGATCTATAAACTGAAAACTGAAAGACAATGATGAAAGAAATTGAAGAAGACATATGTAAATGGAAAGACATCGCATGTTCGGGGATCAGAATAATTAATATTAAAATATCCATACTACCCAAAGCCATTTATAAATTCCATGCAATCCCAATCAAGATTCCAAGGGCATTTTTTACATAGGTAAGAAAAAGAAACCTGAAATGTGTATGGAACCACAAAAGACCCTAAGTAGTCAAAGCAATCCTGAGAAAGAACAAAGTGGGAAACATTATACTTCCTAATTTCAAGCTATATTATGAAGCTGTTGTAATCAAAACAGTATGGTACTAACATAAAAATAGGTATATACACTGGTAGAACAGAATAGAGAGCACAGAAATAAGCCCACACATATATGGTCAACTAATACTGGAAAAAGAAACCAATACTACTCAATGGAGAAAAGACCATGTATCTTCAATAAATGACACTGGGAAAATTGAATATTCCACACAGAAAAAAGAAACTAAACCCCTATTTTCACCACTTACAAAATTTAACTCAAAATGGATTAAAGACTTCAAACACTGAAACTGTAGGGTCTGGGTGGCTCAGCTGGTTAAACATTTATTTGCCTTTAGCTCAGGTCATGATCCCAGGGTCCTGGGATTGAGCCCAACACAGCAGAGAGTCTGCTTCTCCCTTTCCCTCTGCTGCTCCCCCTGCTTGTGCTCTAATAAAATCTTAACAAAAACAAACAAACAAAAAGACTGAAAACTTATTATAAAACTAGAAGAAAACACAGGAAAAATGCTCCTTAACATGGGTCTTGGCGATGATTTTTTCAATATTTTTATACATTAGAATAAGAAATAGTTTTTAATCCTGAGTTGAGTAGGCTAAAATGATGGCAATAGTTAAGTTATTAAATCATGGATTCTTTTATGGGATTTCTCTATCTTTTCTGTGGAGGACATGAATAATTTATACATGTAAGCCTCAATGAGAGGAAACTTTCACTTTGAGTGTTATTGACTAGGAGATATTTAAAAATGGGAAATAAGAAAAAGTTACATGTTCTATTGTTGTTGTTATTATTATGTAAAGATATTCCTGACTACTTTCGTCCTAGAAGAAAATATTCATTCATCCTAAGAAGACAAAATTCTAAAATTCCTACCATAAGAGAATAGAAGGCACTGACAAAACATAAGACTGTTCCCTGTATCACTCACTCACTAGAAATTAAACTTAAAAATCAGTATTATATATGTCTACATGAATTCAATATTAATTATATACGAATTAAATAGCACTTTTACTTTTTTATTTTATTTGCTGCTTCCTATATGAATAAACCCTTTACCATTTGGAGCAGATGAAGCACTTTAAGTACTCAAAAGAGGGTGTTTAGCATATTGCTAGGAGACCACATTCACATCCTCTATAATAACAGTAGTAATTATGTGCTTCCTGGTGCAGGGCATTAGAAACACAGCCAGTTATGGCTCAGCATGCCACAGAATTAACTCAGACAATCTTTATCTATTTCAAGCAGCTCATTTGCCAAGCTGACCTATACTGTAATCAAACTAAATTGTATACTTTTGCTACATTTGCATTTTATTTTCAATTTTCATACACACACTTCTCATTCATTCTCTGAAATAGCCTTGCTGTAAGACTCAGTAAATGAATTTTCTCCCCTCAATTTCTAGTTCAATAAAAAAGCATAAATTTCTGAAAGTTAGAAGTCCCAGTATATCTTTCATTTTTTTAATTTCAGTGAAATATCTTCCCGTTTCATTTCTTAAAGACAGAATCATCTAAATTATGCCTTTAGCATTTACATTGTTTGAAGGAATAAGTACATTTTTGCCAATCGAGGTCAAGTCCTTAAATTATTTTTAATAATACCTTCAAGTGTTAGAAAGTACTCACTTTAAAATTTTGAGGCATTAAGTATCCTTTCTACTCATAGGTGAGGCTGTTGTCTTGGAGGCATAGCATTCCCAAATTCAGTTTATGAAAATGTTCAACCCCTCTTTACCTTGCTGCTCTTATTTGTAACATGAACGTAATACTTACTGCTTAGTGTTCCTAAAGGTGATAATTTCTTAAATGTATGTGAAGCATTTAGTCTTAGCAACATGTAGGGGGTCAATGAATGGCCATCACTATAATTCTTCATTGCTGTTGAGGAATACAATATACATTTTTATCTCTCCAACTTTGATCAGCCAGTAGATTTAAAATAAAAACCTGCCTTTTATTTGAAAGTTTGTGTATAGGTGAAAAAAATATGTACATGTAGAATTTCAAAATGAAAGTTTACTGCTTATTCATAGCCATATATTTCCTTATGACTGATATGGTATTGAGTTTTTTTAAAGCATATCCTTAAAATTTGTAAGGATTTCATACAACAGTTCTAGCTTTCATGCTTGAAATAAGCCTCCTTACTGCGGCTGACTTTAATCACTCTAAACAACATACTAAGCTCTCTTACTAGGGAGGCTAAGATAATGGCAAATATATATTTCTTTTGAATAATCCCTGGGATCAGGTCCTCTGAGGTGAAATGCCCTAAATAAACAATATGGCTATACTGTGGCTGGTGCTTCTTTTGGCCCAAACATGTTATTGCAGAGGCCTCTCATTAGGCAATGAGTTGAGCCTACTTCAATATTTGTTCTCTTTTCTAGTGTTAGGATAGCTGGTTTTTAGCTTAAACTGCAAATAGCAGCCTTCTTTGCAGGTAGTGCAGCCTGGTTACTAAGTTCTGGCCATTGGCACATAACACGACTGTGCTGTGCACCAGCTTCTTGGAGATCTCATAAAAGGTCTTCTCCTCCTTCACCCTCTTCCTCCTACCTATTACCTAGAATGAAGAACTGTGAATAGATCTTCATCTATGATCTTGGACCTTGCATTACATTTTAAAGATCAGAACAGAGAGAAAAGAAGCAAAAGAGGTAAAACAAACAAACAAAAAACTACTAATTCATGGGTCTTGTGGAACCACCACATACTCCTGGTCAGCTTGTATCTTAATTTCTTTTTTGTCACTCAAAACTAAGCTTTGTTCTTACTTTAGTAACCCTACACTGAGTTTTATCTATCATGGAGGCAAACCTGACACTTTTATTATGAAGTATCTTTATTTTTCTATAACTTGTTTTCCCTAGGAAATTTCAGTAACTTTTAAACTTCAATTGCAGAGTATCCATTCTACTTTGGGCAAGTTCTTAAACTTGTTTCTATTGTAAATTGTTCATAAGAGGATATAGCTTACTTTTTTTTGTAAGTTGTAAAATAAACAATATTTTAACCCAGTTTTGAAAACCTTGAGGACATCTTTTTCCTACCATAATTTGGTTATTGATACCTAACTGCTGATAATAAAAGGTAAAAATTAAATTATGTTCATGCCATATTTTCTCCAAAACAAAATTTATATTAGAGATATATTTATTGATGACATTTAAAATCTTTTTAAAAACTATTATTTGGTTGCATTTGCAGGAAGACAGAAATCTAGAACCTTAGATTACTTGGCATGGTTTCAAACCATAGAAAAAGGCACAGGAATAACACCTATACTTTAGTTTTTTCATACTCAGTTATTTTTAATCAGTTATTTCATAGTGAAGCTATGGATGGGATTAACAACAGATTAAAATCTGCAAAGGAAGAATTAAAGCTATAGTAACCTAAACAATTCAAAATGAAATAAATTAAACATAAGATTAGTGAACTGTGGGGAAAATTGAAGTAGGCAAATAAATGTATAATTGGAGTCCCTAAAGGAAAAGAGTGAAAGTGGAGACCAAAAACTTGCAGAAATACTGGCCATTTTTCAAAATTTGATGAGAAATTTAAATTTGTATTTATGAAGCCAGGAAGTTGGGAAGTGATCGCTTAGTAGATCATGCCTCCTGTAGTCACTCGGAACATAGACCCAGATTATAGAAAATGACAAAACTGTAGACTAGGTAATCCATAGAAGGTAACTCTAGGTCTTTGAAATTCTGTTCCATCACTGAGAAATCAAAGAACAAGCTAAATGAACCCAAATTGTCTTTTAGTTTTAGATTATGTCATTCTGAGTGTAATGGACAAAATGAACATTGGGCATGGTTGTGCGATACAATAAAGCAGAGGCAGCCTCTCTAGGAAAGATGTGTTCTCAAAGCAAAAACTTAAGCTTCCTGAATGAACGAACTGACAAATGTTTGATCTCTGCTCTACAATCAAGATTCCATTAGAAGGCATTAATATCTTCTGGAGCTTGTCTTCTGTAAGTCAATGATTGTGCCGTAGGAATCTCCCCCCAATCGTATTACATGTTATTAAGTCATTCATTAAGGGATATAATTATTCACACAAAAATGGGTTCACTTCAGAGTAGCTTTTAAATGTACTTTATAATATATGATTTATTTTTAATTAGAGGTCATCTGTTACAACTCAGTTTATTAATGCTTAGCCTTTTATGGATGGAAATTGGCTCCAAATTAGCAGTCTACAAGCCTAGAATCCTCTTCATCATAATATAATCTACTGTAAATATATTTAACAAAAATTGAACGTGGTTGTTGGGTAAAAAGAACATTTATCGTCCTACTTACTGACCTCATAAACCATTATTTGTGAGCAATTCATATTTTCTTTATGAAGCAAAGACAAACTCATTTCAGTTTCTGTAATCTAGTCAGAATTATACTACTAATACTTTTGCTAGTAATTTTGTTATAAGTTAATTAACAGCTGACACTGAATTTGACTATTTACATTTATAGCATTTAAATGTTCTCATAAAGGAGTTCCTTTAAAAAAATATATTTAAATTTCATCATGAAATTTGAAGTTTTTTACAAAAAAATTTCTAAAGAAATTCTCAGTGACTCACAGGGAGATTGAAATTTGAAATTCTCATCTCAGCTTTTAATTCACCTACAGAGTGGTGCTAGGCAAGGCACTTAACCTCATTGATCCTTCATCCGTAAAATTAGATTGGTTAAAAACATGGCTGTAAAGAGCTGTAAATAAAAATAAGTAGCTATTAGAGAATGAATTCCAACCTTTACTCCATAAAAATCAAAGGAATCTAACTGCTATAGTTTAGCATGAATCATCAACCCTGAAGCAAGCAGTTAATAGAAGTATTATGAGTCATGGACCCTTTGTAAGTCTTTGAAACTCATTAATCCAACACAAAGCTTATGAATTAAATAAAAAACTATATTGATTAAAAACAGATCATAAAGATCAACTTGAATTCAATATTAAGATAGAACATAAGTTCCCAAAACATCAGGAACATTATAATCCCATAATCTGTATCTGTGCTGATTACTATAAATATGATTTGATGCTTCTTGCACTTAGCTGGGTCAAGGCAGAATAATTAAGTGTATATAATACATTGTACAATGAGGAACATATGCCTATATCAGGGAAAAGGGAATTTAAATCCCTTTGCCTTCACAAAATAAACTAATAAAGGAAAAAATATATGTTAGCTCAGGACCACCCTTCCCGATTAGAGGTGCAGGACTGGTGGGAGTCTAGGGAAAAAAGAGAGGTGTGATTCAAGGTGCTTCTAAATAAATTGGCATGGTAGTGTCCCCCTGTCATAAACTTCTTACTCATCTGAGGTGTTTGTGTTGGTTGTGAAAAATACTGAATTTGAATTAGGTACTTCTTAGTGAATTTCAAAAACATGAAAAGATTGTCCCAGAAGAGAAAATGACTATGTTTTCTTAGTGGTTTAATTCATAACTTCAAGTTTTAACTTACTATTTACTACTATTAGTGTGTAGCATTCTAATATATTCATAAAACATAAGAAAACCACAGGATTTCTTTGCAAGAAGTCAACTATAAACAGAATAGGAGGGCTTCTTCCTTTCTATACTCTTTACCAAAAATTTTAAGATATTGATATAGATCAGAAAAAAAAAATCCCTTTTCCCATAACTAAACATGTCAGGATTCATACTGGTGACAAATCCAGCATTTTCTGTTTGAAAATGGTAAAATGTCTAACTCTCCATTTGTGCCTGCCATTTCTTATCATACTTACCTTGATTGCTGCTCATTTGGGGAGGGATAAGATTTAGCTACCACATTGCTGGTTGTGAGTTAAGTGAGAGAGAGAAAGCATGCGTGGATCGGTAAAATTCCATCATGACTTAAGACTCTGGCACAGATACACAGACAGAATTTCACTATTACCATCCTCAAGGATGGAAACTGAAGCTCAGGTCAATGACTTGAGCATTCACCTATCACATTGAAGACAGCCATCAGTACATTGGAGGCATATTATTTCGAAGGGTATTTATTTCCTCTTTATTAGATTTGCCTTTAAGTCTGGATATTTAGGAAAATGTAAAATCATTAACCAAATTAAGAATGTCATTTGAGATTATTTCCCAAAAAGTAAAAAAAAAAAAAAAAAAAAAAACACCAAAAAACTACCATTGCAGCAACATAAAATCAACTGAAACAAAATACTATTACATCTCAAATTCCACATGAAAGTTGTGAATCAGTTTTTGACATAGCAGGTACTATTTCCTTTTTTTAATTGTGTTTGAGGTTATAAAAATATGTTGATACTACTCATATCTTTGTATCCTAGATGTTTTGTCTTTTATTTACTGAACATCTGTGTATTTTCTTCCATAGATTTTTCTTACTTTGTATTTAGAAAGCATACTTCTAGCATTAATAAAAATGGTAGCTAAAAATTCAATGCACTGACATGAGAATCTTAATTTTAAAAATTCTCCTCCTGAAATTACTGTCATCATATTGATATGCGTTAGTTTTAAAATCACCTTAAAATCTGAAATATAACTTCTCTGATATGCATACACACCTGTTAAGAATACCATAAACTTAATTTCAGCAAGATTTGATTATCTTGCTTGATATTATACACCTGGGCATTGTCTTTCAAAAGCTTACAATTCAAGGTCTTTGTAGAGAAGAGGTTAATGATAAAATTAGCCTAAGAATTATTTAAAGCAAACCATAAACCTGATAAACACTAATCTCTTCTTATTAGATAAAACACCAGGAGACATGGGCTTTGGGTTTGCATTGAATTGAATTCAAATCTCAACCCCTCCCTAACTCTTCCTTATCACTAAAGTAGCATATAATACCTCACCTTCAGGATGAAAACTAGAAATAAAAACATAAGTCATCTAGCTTAGAATTGATCACAGAGAGGGTGCTGAACAGATATTAACTCATATTTTTACAATTAATACATAACTAGATGCTCGTTTAATGAATTTTGCTTAAGTTCTTGAGTGCTGCTAAGACAGAAGAGTAAGTGTGTGCAGGCAGGTATGTACTTTGTATGCCCTGGGGGAGTCCAGACACAAGTATTTGTTAATAAACAAGATTTCTGAGAGAACCTGGGACCAAAGTACATTCCCAAGAACATCCTGGGTGTTACCATTTTCCCACCATATAGAGAAAGTCTCCAGTGGAAGAGAATGAAACCACTCTGCAGAGAAAGGCAGATGCCTTCCTATGTGTGTGTGTGAATGAAGAAAAAACAGATTATTCCGAGTGAGTCAATTTCAGGTTTATCCCTGCATTTCTTGTAGTTTAATATTTTTTCATCTATTACAATTTATGAGCCCACAAAAGCCTCAATTTTTAACTTAAGTTAGGAAGTTGGGTTTCTACCACTTGCAAAGAAAAAAAAAACCTAAATATTTCCATTATGTCAATGACATATGAACTTGCAAAAAACCTACTTTAAGTACTGACTCAGTTTATACCAGGTATGTAAGAGAAAAATCACAACCTCTTGAAATCTCATGGTCTCCATGTATCAATTGGGAATAATTCTATCTGCCTCACAGCACTGGGCTTTGTCCAAATTAAGCACTTTTATCATGATTTCTACTAAAAGTAATTTTTAAAAACTTTTTCCTAGTTACTCACATGCCTATAGCCAGGGAGCTATTGTTTTTATGTGAGGAAAAAGACTGCATGAATGCCGAGTTAACTAAGCAAAACCCACTGAACCAACTGAAAGTTATGACCAAGGACCTCCTAGTCCTAATTTTGTCTTCATTGCGTTATTGTAAGATCACAAGTAAATAATTCAACCTTTCTGTTTTCTCAGAGATGATGAAAGCCCAAAGTGACCTCTCTACTGATATTATAAAATGCCTCCTAAATGCTTGAGTTTGTTCATATTATTTCTCTTAATTAAATGTAAAGTACGGAGTTCAAGGGTGCTAAATAAACTGGCAGTTACTTCCCATTAAAATAATATAAAATGTCTCCTTCTGGTTTATCAGGGTTTTATTCCTCTTTCATGTTCTTGTCTTTTGTTATTGGCATGAATAAATGTCAAAGCTTGTCACTAATTTAAGACGAAATTAGATTATTTTAAAATATAGTATCACCTTTCCTTGAAAATTCACAAACTGGATTCATTTAGGTCTTTGTGTGGTCTCTCAAAATAAGTATAGGATATTTTGAGTTCTGCTTTCTTAATGTAACTATATAGTTGGCTGCTACCATGTAATTAATATGCTATTCTATTTAGAGTATTAAAAAAGAAACATATTTGACAGCTTGCATTTTCCAGTTCAGCTACTAATTAAAAAAAAAAGGAGAAAGGAAAGCTCAGCATTTGAGAATGTCACTTTGTAATATCTGCACAATGTACAAGATATTTATAGTCATTCATAGAACCAAAAATAAAATACAAGGTGACATATCACTACACAGCCTCACTGTCATCTACTTAGAGATTAAGATTTTTTGATAATTTGGCTCTTCTAGAGACAGAGCTAAGAAGAAAGAAAAGACAATGGACCATGATACCAAGCCCTGATGCTAATTTTGTTTTTGGCAATTTCTATAATACAGGAACTGTTATGTCTTATCTGGACATGACTTTCCTAATCCTTAAACCAAAGACTTTTGGGTAAA
The DNA here is from genome assembly GCF_003265705.2 of Callorhinus ursinus. Taxonomy (NCBI): domain Eukaryota; kingdom Metazoa; phylum Chordata; class Mammalia; order Carnivora; family Otariidae; genus Callorhinus; species Callorhinus ursinus. The sequence goes on from NW_027397063.1 coordinate 107,641,862, forward strand.
TTATTTTTAGTATCCCTTTGAATAATACATTTTTAAAATCCTAATTTTAGGTATCTTATTTACATTATGGGAGGTTTACATTTTTCCAAATATTAAGTTGAACAAAATATAGTCAGTCAGTACTTAACTTTTTGGAACATAATGTAATCTTTCAATTATGTTTCCAATAAATAATCGAAGAATTGCAAATTACTCAAACATGTAAAAAAAAATTGTTCAACAACCCTAAGTGTCACAGACATACTCATTTATGAGATTTTTTTCTTACATCAAATAGAAAAAAAAATGAACATTAACTTATTTTTTTTAAAGATTTATTTATTTGAGAGAGAGAGAATGAGAGAGAGAGAGAGAGTACCTGAGAGGGGGGAGGGTCAGAGGGAGAAGCAGGCTCCTTTGCTGAGCAGGGAGCCTGATGTGGGACTCCATCCCGGGACTCCGGGATCATGACCTGAGCCGAACGCAGTCGCTTAACCAACTGAGCCACCCAGGCGCCCGAACATTAACTTTTTTACGGGTGCAAAAGAATTCTCTATCAGGTATTTAGTGTTGGTAGCTTAATCAACGTAGCATCACTTAAGGAATGTTTTACTCAATACTGTTTATATCCTAGAATGACAATCATAGGAATTTTTTAAGGACAATTCAGATTTGTCATGAAGATTTATGGACAAGGATGTTCATGGTTGAATTATTGTGAAATAAAATTTACAAAGGTGTAAAATGAAGGAATTTTTTTTTTCTCCCCAACACATTGGAGGAGGTTACCTCTTATTTACTTTTTGTCTATTAATTACTTTAGAAATGATCTTTCTGCCTACCTACCTTGCAGAATATTTTCTATTATTGCAAAAAAGGATATCATATATACTATACTGGAACCTTACATATCACATATACAATCATATTTACTTCAATAGTCCTAATGACTAAGAAATAAAATCTCACCACTGAGTTTAACAAGTCTCAGTGGTTCCCAACGGTAGGCATCATGAAGACTGCAGTTTTATGATGTTATAAGCAATGCTTCAATTACTTTTTTGAGGATATACCTATATAAAGTTTTCAAATATTTGTTTTGTATATACTTCACAGTGCATATGAAAAATCACAATTGATAATTTTGAATTATTAGCCACTTGAAGTGTTTTTCCCATATCTATTCCTAAACTCACCTTGAAAATAAAGTCATTATTACTTAGTAAATGCAATATTTTGATTAAAGGTAGATAAAATTCACTTTTAATAAGGTTATCTTAAAGCTGATGGATGTAAAGTGCCTTGCATTTTGTTATAGATAATACACCACCAATAAAGAGGATAAAACTAGAAATAAATGCACACATCTTAAATATTATATCAAAATTCCACTAATTTATCTAATTAATTTTAAGTCAAAAGTAAAATTTAAAACTCTGAAATTTAAAAATATGTCCCTTTTAGGGATCTTCTCCGTGTTGGAGCCATAGAAATAAAGATAAATTGGAATTAAGACATGTTTGTGATAAGTTCTTGATGGAAAAAATTAACATTTCAACACATTATGTATTTCTTTAATTCCCCAGCAGAGCAAGAGTTTTTACCCACAGCACTTGAAAAACTAGGTTTTTAAAAAAATTTTCTCTTGACAGTAAAAGATTTTTACTCAAATATCAGTTTAATAACATTGAAAAGTTAATAAGATATTGACAAACAACTTAAGGTATTTCTCTATCAAAGAACTACTGGCTATTTCAGGGAAATATTTGAAAAGCTTTGATTCTATGTCGACTTAGACTTTTAACATCCCCACAAATAACTCTGAATTTAATTGTCATATCTCTATACACTAAAAAACAACAATTTGTCTGATTATATAGATCTTGGTAAGCTTACCTTTATCCTTTCTCTGTCAGTAGTTGAGAGAGAGTGGGCTCTAAAGCATGAATCACAGCTTCCTTCAGCTGTGGCTCATAGGCAAATGATTGGCTCTTCAGGCTTTCCTTGTTTTATAGGCAAACTATAAATACTAAAATGTGTTTACAGAAAACATATTGCATGCATTAAATATGATCATGCATATATAGACAGAATTTAGCATAGCTCCTGGTAATAATAATATGCTCAATAAAATATTATTATAATTATATTTTCCTTTAAGGTATTATATCACCGAATCCACATTCTAAATATAAGTATGAGCAAATCACTCACAAGCTTTGTAATTCAACTACTATTAGTTATATTTATATGTAGCACACCTCCAATCAAATAAAACATACTAATATACTGTGACACCTCCCAGAAATAATGTACAAATTCCAGAACAAATAGTTGAACTGGATCACAGGTATCGTAATTCCTAGGCCACAGTTTATAGTGCTTTTCTGCTTGTACTCAAAAAGTTTTACGGCACTAGTGAACAGCTGCTAGATCCCCTCGTGAGTGAAATCTATAAGCAGATAGTTAGGGCAGTGGAGCTCAAGTGGAGCTCCTGGACCAGCCTTATCCGCATCACCTTATCCGCATTACCTGGGACTTGTTAGATGTTACTATTTAGGCCCCAGCCCAGACCTACTAAATCTGAACTCTGGGGGTGGGGTCCAGCAGTGTGATTTTGAGCAGGTCCTCCAGGTGATTCTGATGCATGCTCTAGTTTGAGAGCCACTGGTTTAGGCTAGATACCAGGGCATTGTTGGCCAGAAAAATCTGGCAAAAAGTGTTTGTGAATGCTGAGCTTCTGACAACCCCCAGGCCTCAATACCCTCACAAATAAGGTGGACATAGCCTGTTCCACACCAGGAAGGTAAACCTCACCAACCCCCAGAAAGAGATAAACCCAAGAAAAAGAGAGAAGGAAGATATTCTTCTCACGATTAAAGCAAACAAACCAAAAACTACAAAATAATATGATACAACAAACAAGTCTGCCAAACTAATGAGGAACATACTCCATTGCTAGAGAGGCAAGTCAACAAACACTTTACATTTTTACTGACACTTTTCCCCCAAGTCCATTAATTTGGAGGGACAATATTTTGAAAACATATAATAAACTGGTTCATTTAGAAATTTGTTCTTAAATTACAAAAATGAGCTGCCTTGATTTGTAAAGTCCTATAAAATGAATAGTGGTGTGATTTCCTGTGCAGTCCTGGACGGTAACATGTGGCTATTTAAATAAAAATTGTAAATTACTTAAAATTAAAAATTTAGTTGCTCACTTTCAATAGTAACATTTCAAGTACTTAAATAGTTGCATGTGTCTAGTGGATACCATATTTGAAAATTCATGTATCGGATATTTCCATCATCGCTGAAAATTTTGCTGAATATTACTGACTTAGACAAATGTCATGATTCATACTTTGTCTATGATAGGCACTTTGTTCATTTATTTATTTCTTGGCCTAATTACTTAATTATTTATTTCTACCCTGCTTTGTTCCATAAATAATTTAATGCAACACAGATAAAATATGAATAAGCACCTGAGGTAAGTGATGAAAAGACTATGTAATTATAAAAAAGATGAGAAATATAAGATGAAGTTATTGGACAGGAATCCATGCTTCCTGCACATTTTCTATAGGTAAAATTAGAAATTATAATTTCTGGCAGCCAATTTAGGAAGGAGGTACAAAAAAAATATTGTTAGATCTGGGAAGCTCACAAAAGAGAGACTAACAAGTTCTCCATTCTCCCAGGACAAACACAGTTACTCAAGTTCTAAAACTTACTAGATATTTATTTTGTGCATTCTCATAAGAAAACATGTATTAAGTATAAAAATATGGTCTTACCATCAGTTCTATATTAGAATGATGAATTTCATCAAGCTCTTTCATATAATGTCCCTCTTTGATATCAGCAATCATACCAATGCTCATGTAGGATAATAAATCCTATGGGATAACATGAATGGAAGCATATAACAAACAGTGGAGGGTCTAAATTCAGAGAACTATTTTAGAATTAGTCTCACAGAGCTTCTCTATGTTATTTGATACACACATGATTTTGAGAATCTTCTAGGTATTGTTACTGTACTCCAAAAAATATTCAAATAAATTTTCATACAGTGTAGGGGTTTCATATAACTTAGTGTTCGCACACTAAGTGGTTATTACCTAAGTAATAGAGGCCAGTAAGAACTGCAAATTTAGGATATACTTTACAGAGAGTCATTCTTGTTCAGTTAATATTTGGATAGATATAATTAATCAATGATCTCAAGATTATGTACTTTGAAAAGTCCCAGAACATTGTGTCCCATTTTTGGTTAAAAATGAGGTTATGTACTCTACATGCCAACCAGGAAAGAGGCCATATTGGTCTCTTGCTTTGAAACTTGATGAGATTGAAAATTATGTGTAACTGAATAGAAAAATCAGCCTATTTCTCAATATAAATAAGCTAAAGGAATGATCGTGGACTGGAACATTTGCAAACACTCAATGAGTACTTGTTTACCAGCATCAGTAACATCATGCAACCAGTGGCCTGGTGGACAAACTAGTATTTACAGATAACTGATTGATAGCACAATGTTAGGCTGGATGGAAGGGTCTTGGGTCATTCATGCCAAAGAACTCTGACTTGGCCCTATTTCAATGGAAAATAATTTCAATATATTTGCAAAACACACAAATATAGAAACACAGAGATACATAGTGGCTGGCAAAATTTAAATTTAAAAAAATGATTTAAGACAAAAACATTCAAATGTAATTTTTGTTAATATTTAATATGTATGAAGGTGTTAATATGCATCTAAGTGTTAAATTTAATTAACTAAATGCTTAAGGGAGGACTTTTGTTTTTACACACCTCTTGTATGTATTTTGTTTAAATGTAAATTCATTATGAGCCATAAATGATATGGGCTGCTACAAAGTTTAATGCCATTTTTTTTGCCATAGTAATAAAAGCCTAATGTAAAGTTCAAGGAAATACTGAGATATTATCACTGGGCCCTGCACTGATATTTTGTTTGTCTGACCAGCAAGTTTTAAAACCGATGCTGACAAATTATTGATGTCTAAAAACATATGCTAAGATTGATGAAAGTTCTATAAACTCTGTCATCTGAGTAACACTTACAATGAGATTGAGACAATAATCAGAGCTGTTGGAGGAAACTCAACCTGGCAAGCCAGTAATGTTATCTGGGAATGGTGAAACACAGAGCAATGAATCTGGGATAACAGGTAAGTAGTTCTCATTGTAGAAAGCCAGTATCATAGAGAAGGGCAATATCAAGCTAGGGATGGTGAAATTGTCGAGAGAAGGCAAAGGCTCATTCTTACAGGACTTGGTTTCCGGAGTGGACAGTAGTTTTCTGGGGCAGATGCTCAGGCAGCCCCTGACAAGGAGTCTGGAACAAACTGCATATTTAAGACTAGGTAGAAACCTAGAATTTGGAACTGAAATGCCAAGATAGAGCTAGACTAATACCATCAAGGATAAATGTATGAACTAAAATCATTTCTGTTTAAGTTTAGATAATAATTTATATCTGTTGCACTAATTGAGTGACATCTGAACCATAATTCTATCTTCCTGCATCCATGGCAGAAACTGCTACATACTCATGATACCATTACTCACTGAAGAGTCACATGGCCTCAACATCATTTGTATTTTTAAAACAGCACTTCAGGTCAAGACTATGTTCAGAAGAGTTAGCAGGCAAGATGAAGTGTAGGGACTGGGTAGATTGGGATCAAAGGAGGCAAGACGGATTAAAAAACAAGAAGATAAAGGTATGAACAGGTAGAATATTCATACAGCATATTACCATTTTAAAGAGAGCTCTCACCCAGAATTCACGAAGACAATAATCAGAGTAAATACGATGGTTAAGAGCCCAGACTCAGGAATCAGTTTGAATCCTGGCTCCATCAATTACAACCTGCCTTTACTTAGCACGTTGTACAGTCTCTCTACACCAGTCATTATCTGTAAAATAACACAGGGATGTTGTGAGAAGTAATGAGTTAATACATTTGAATCAGTGGTAGCAGTGACTAGCACAAAGTCAAAGCTCTAAAATAGCAACTATTACCATCATAAATGTTTAAATATAATTTTAAAACAGACAAGGTAGACAAGACAAGGTAGTAAAGGATCATAGTCTATGTGTAGAGTGAAATTAAGCTAGAGTTGAATAATGGCTCAATCACTTATTAGTGGGATGATTTTAGGTAATTTAAGCATTAGTCTCCTCACTTATAAAAGGGAAATGATCTTACTTGTCTCTTAATTTATTGTAAGGTTTAACACACACACACACACACACACACACACAGAACTCATAACACAGTTTTTGAAATAGAGCAGAATCTTGATAAATGATAGGTATGCTGTTAACATAAGTTATGAACTCGAGTCAGCTCACTTTCATTGTTACAGAATGAATGAACTATAATTTTTGTCAAATAAAATAAACACCAAATTTAATGTGAAACTGGGGCACCTGGTGGCCTCAGTTGGTTAAGCAGCTGCCTTTGGCTCAGGTCATGATCCCAGATTCCTGGGATCTTAGTCCCGCCTCGGGCTCCTCACTCAGCAGGGAGTCTGCTTCTCCCTCTGCCTGCCGCTCCCCTGCTTGTGCTCTCTCAGTCTCTCTCTCTCTCTCTCTCTGACAAATAAATATAATCTTTAAAGAAAATTAATGTTAAATAACCTCATTTGAAGTTGAATCCTTGCTAGATTTTCAGGGTTATAAAACTTCTGAATTTGTCAACAATATTTTTCACATAGTTTGTTCTCCTTTCAAGAAGGAAGAAAGGCAAGTATGAACAATGGCAGCCATATATATCTATATAGAGATATAGATATAGATGCTGACAATCAATGATAATTGCATTTCAAAATATCTAAACAACAGTTTTAAAGAAATAATTGTAGACTTACTATTATTGTTACTTAAAAATAACTCCTCAAACTTATCTATAAACTTTGGCTTTTAAAAATTTTCCACTGTAATATCCAAAGCTAAAAATAAGTGAATAATGCACGATCAAAGGAGTGATTTTAATTGCATTTCTCTGACTTTAATAACTTGAAGCACAGAATTTAATAACCTCAAACACTGGAGGAGTCTATCAAAATGTCAATGAAATGCCTATTAAAACAGAGATAAACAAAGCTCAGATACCATACTCTGTGTAGCCCGATCCTGATAAGTGGTAATAAAATTTAACTGGGTGCATTTGTGTCGAATTTTATCTAAAAATCTCAGTGACTTTTAGAAATGTTAATTTAGTCCCTGGTCATTATTTTGGGGATGTTTTGAAAGAATCAGGGTATCCCTTCTTCTAAAACAGAAGCACTGTAGGGGGAAAAAACAATCCTATACACCCACATGCTTTGACTGAAAAAAAAAATATAAAGACTAGACAAACAGATCCAGAAAATATTATTGGGAAAAATAGAATTTTGCCTGAAGATTCTGAAGTATACAGTAATCTGCTTAGGAATTTGATATATGATTATTTCTTATAATCGTTATTGAAATGATTGGGAAAAAAAGTTCTGACTCATGTGAAGTATGGACCTGAGGACTAGATAGCCATTCTGAGTCTATTTAGAACAGTAACTATGTGGCTTTCTTTTCTTTTTTTTTTTTTCCTGAAAGATTTTATTTATTTGACTGAGAGAGAGAGAGAGAGAGAGAGAGCACAAGCAGGGGGAGTGGCAGAGGGAGAGGGAGAAGCAGGCTCCCCACTGAGCAGGGAGCCCAATGCAGGGCTCGATCCCAGGACCCCGGGATCATGACCTGAGCCAAAGGCAGACACTTAATGACTGAGCCACCCAGGCGCCCCAACCGTGTGACTTTCATATTAAAAATGCAGAGAATTGCTCCAAAGTGTTGATGTAGAGTTTGTTCTACCATTCCTCTTTCTATACCTTTTTCTCCTTTACTTTCAAATACATTCTTTTTATTTTTTTTAAGATTTTATTTATTTGACACAGAGGGAGAGAGACAGCTAGAGAGGGAACACAAGCAGGGGGAGTGGGAGAGAGAGAAGCAGGCTTCCCGCTGAGCAAGGAACCCGTGCAGGGCTCCATCCCAGGACCCTGGGATCATGACCTGAGCCAAAGGCAGACGCTTAACGACTGAGCCACCCAGGCGCCCCCTTTCAAATACATTCTTTAAGAGATCTTAAGTGTCAACACACCCTTTCCCGGACAGCGTTTCCTGACTGCTCTCTGCATACACAGCTAGATGGTGATATCAAGGAAATGTGCATTAAGTAATGGAAATGTGACCTAGTTTTCAGAAAACTTGGGCTTTTAGCAGGTATTTTTTTTAAAAGATTTTATTTATTCATTTGAGACACAGAGATACAGAGAGAGAAAGCATGAGCAGGGAGAGAGGCCGAGGGAGAAGCAGGCTCCTCACTGAGCCAGGAGCCCAATGTGGGTCTTGATCATGACCTGAGCCCAAGGCAGACGCTTAACCATCTGAGCCACCCAGGCGCCCCTAGCATGTATTTTTATTATTGTGGGTAACCTTGGTCCATCTCTTCACTTGAGTTAACTTTGTGAAATAAAGAGCTTGGATTAAACTTTCTTCTAAATCTAGCCCGATTATTGGTATTTTAATAATCTGATATTAATGTACATAAATATGCAAATGCTTACCACACTGACTTACAGGTCATTGAAGAAAAAGTTGAGTGATTTTTATTTTTATTTTTTTGTTTAGTTTTGTTTTATTTTTATACAGTGTAAAATATTGGTGTGGCAAATTTGAACTAGTAATGAGTTTCTTTTTTATGGAGGAAGAAATATTTCCTTGTATTCTTTACATAATAGCTACCTAGTAATTATATAGATATCCATCTCCATCTTTCTATTAGCCAGATAGGCTAAGTTTTGCTACCCTAATATATGGGCTCAGTAACTTCAGCAAAAAAGGTTTATTTCTTAATTATCCTACATGCCCAGGATGGGTTGACAGTGGAGGCCTCTGCTCATTGCTATAACACACAAAACCAGGCTATTTAGAGGCCTCATTCTGACACATGATTCACAATTACTGTAATATGAGAAGAGAGGGCCAAGACTGTCCGGTCCAGGAGTGACGCATATTTCTTCTACTCATACGTCACTGGTTAGAAATAATCACATGGCTATATACAAGCTCAGTGACAAAAAAAAGTGTTCATAACACTCAACATTGACTAAAAAGAGCAAGTTGATTATATAAAATGTGTCTAATTGTGCATTAACCCATTCATCTTTCTCTGCACAGTGCAATGCACTGGATATCTTTTCTTCAAATATCTATGGCGACTGGACCAACACTTGAGAGATTAAAACATCAAAATGTATTACAAGGATCATTGAACAAAGGAGAATGTTGAATACGAAGCTAGTGTTTCATTTTGAAAGCATCAGAACTTGCCAATGGAGTAAGGACCCTGGAGTACTATAACTCAGAATCCATGCCCTAGAATTTCATGCCTGTTGAACCAGAATTAAACAATAAAAAGAGATCTAATTGTTCACACTAGAGATGTTTTCTAATTCTTTAAGATCAATCATTCATGAGCTGATATTTATTTAAACACACCCATGGCATGAAAGAGTCTATGGTACTTCCTAAATATAAGTTGCTATATCTCAAAAACAATAATTGAAATGGGATACTCTTTCCCACGTCAAAATTAACTTACAAATAAAATAGAAAGTTCATGCTCCTACTTTGCAATTATATTTCAAATTCATCAGATTAAATCTGAAGAGGCTATTAGTGTTCTTTCTTTGTCATTTAAATATTATTTTAAAGAAGATTGTCATGAATAGACATTCCTTTTATACAGTATGGCTGAATCATAGCTACAAAATAAACTCGTGACCTTACTATTGCAGTTCTTTTTTTTTTCATTTTTTTATTATTATGTTAATCACCATACATTACATCATTAGTTTTTGATGCAGTGTTCCATGATTCATTGTCTGTGCATAACACCCAGTGTTCCACGCAGAATGTGCCCTCTTTAATACCCATCACCAGGCTAACCCATTCCCCCACCCCCTCTCCCCTCTAGAACCCTCTTTGTTTTTCAGAGTCCATCGTATCTCGTGGTTCGTCTCCCCCTCCGACTTACTCGCCTTCATTCTTCCCCTCCTGCTAGCTTCTTCTTCTTTTTTTTTTTTTAACATATATTGCATTATTTGTTTCAGAAGTACAGATCTGTGATTCAACAGTCTTGCACAATTCACAGTGCTCACCATAGCACATACCCTCCCCAATGTCTATCACCCAGCCACCCCATCCCTCCCACCCACTATTGCAGTTCCAAACACCAGTACCTTCAGGTGTCATTTATTTTGCCACAATAGCAACCCACACTAAACACATTATCCTTAGAAATAACTGCCTTATAATACTTCAGCGTATCTATAATGCTTAACAACACAGATTGAAACATTCCAGAAATATAAAGCAAATATTTAGAAGAGTCACATCTTGCTTTCAAGAAAAGCAGTATTTATTTTAGTTAAGTGAACAACTCCTAGTCTGTAGACAGGTTTTATTATAAAACTTTATTTATAGGTATGTTAGTTGGGGCTCTCAAGTTGTTTTCTCAAAGGTATAATGCAATGTTATATCTAGTAGTTTCTTCCCACAAAATTCCATTTACCCATAATGTATCTGAATTAAATTACTGATATAGCTTCTCTATCCTGGATAACATAAAATTTACCAAAAGATGCATGAAGGAGAAAAGAGAGAAATGGAATCTCTTAACTATTGAAATAAGAAGTATTTGTCTTCAGCTTCTCCCTACATAATTTCTTCTGCCCCTCTCCAACCTCCATGTACTCCTAACCCTGCCCCAGGCACCATCTCATACCTCTGAATCCCCTGAGCCTACCAGAATAGATCATGATGTTGCAGAGTTAGCACAGCAAGCAAAAATATGGAGGTTAATTCAAGTAACTTTCCACATTTCCTCTGATCTTAGATTTCATGGAGATAAAAACACATTAAAAGTATCTTGCATTAACATATTTATGATTAATAAATGTAACAGATCTCAACAATGGGCTTTGCAGACAGTTCTAAAAAGAGAAACAGAGAATTCCAGGCTCTGTTAGAGGTAAATTTATGTTAAGCCTTAATACTCTTGGTATATTTTGGAGAGTCTGTACTTTTCCTCAGTACTACTAATTTATTAGAGTTTTTAATAGCTTTATTGCTTCATCTACATATTAATCTACAGATTTTCTAAAAGTTATATGCATTTCCTAATTATAAATTTATTTTAGGAGTTACATTCATAGCCTATATCATAAGTTAATAATCTAAAGTTAAAGCACTATTTTGATGAACACACCAAATACTTAATTAGAGGTTAATGAATTTGTATAAATTTCAACATTCAATTTATTTTCATGATTTATTTTGTATTCTCATTGACATACATATTTAAATGGTAAAATGTTATATTTTAAGATTTGCATTGTAAGCTCAAGAAACTCTCTAATTAAAATTATTCATAAAGTTGATTGAAAAAAATAGGAAATTTGAATATGAGTTGAGCCATGCAAAATATCTGTGTCTAAAAATTCATATCATATTTAAAATTTTTAAAAAGAAGTACCTCAAATTTATAATAAATACTAAAATTCTATGTAGTATGATATAATGGTGATGGCATGTATTACACTTTTCTGCAAAACAATAAGGCAGGACACGAGTATGTACCCAGAACAGTCCCCAGAAGAAAGTGAAAGTAAAAATAAAATCTGAAAAAGATATTAACACATGTAAATGATAAGGGTTTAGTGTTCAGAAATAACACAGGACTATAAATAAATAAAGTAAGAAAAAATATAAAGAAGTATGCCACATTAATATGGAAAAATCCAATACCATAAAGGACACTAGATATTTACCTTAGTTTTTACAATAGCTTAGGAACTTCCTTAAACTTTGAGCCTTAAAATGAAATCACTTTGCTTATTACTTTAGCCTATTTTAACTTGGCAAGCATTGCTTTTTCCCCAAAGGAAATTTCCTAGGTAGCTACCTAATCTCAGGACTGAGTGTTGTTCACTGCCCAGTGCACTATATATATAGCAAAAGGCATGGGTGTAAAATCAAAGAAGCAAGAGTAGGTGGGAGAACTTTCATACCCCCAAACAGTTCTGACACCTGTAAAAGAAGAGCAGGATGGAAGGAGAGGGTAGGAGGGCCCTCAGGCTATGTAGTACAGTACAATGAAAGCACTGGCTAGACAAACGAGGACTCCTCTAGTCAAAATTATTTTTGAGTTCCTGAAGCTTTAGAGATGTAAATACATGTTAACATGTTACAAAACTAAATATACTCTAAACATATGATTCAGCAACTGAGATCCTTGTTATTACCCAAATGAGTGAAAAGCACGTCTACACAAATACCTATACGTGGATGTTTACAGCAGCTTTATTCATAATTGCCAAATTGGAAGCACCAGGATGCCCTTCAGTCAGTAAATGGGTAAACTAAGACACATCCACACAGTGGAATATTATTCAGTACTAAAAAGAAACGAGTTATCAAACCATAGAAAATGGAGGACACTTAAATGCATATTACTAAGTAAAAGAAGTCAATTTGATAAGGCTGCATACTATAGGATTCCAACCATATGGCATTCTGGAAAAGGCAAAACTATGGAGAGAGTGATAGATTCAGTAGTTAAGGAGAGTAAAAAGTCAGGGGTTGGCGGGAGGGAGGACTGAATAGGTGGAGCATAGAGGATTTTAGGGCAGTGCAGTGAAAGGATTCATATGATAGGAAAATATAATGGTAGATGCATGTCATTTACATATGTCAACACCCATAAATGTACAACACTAAGAGTGAACCCTACTGTAAATGCTGGACTTTCAGGTAATGATGTGTCAATGCAGTTTCATCAACTGTAACAGATGTAGCACTGTGGTAAGGGATGTTGATTGTAGGGGAGGTGAGGAGTATATGGGAAATCTCTGTACCTTCTGCTCAATTTTGCTGTGAACATAAAACTGCTCTAGAAAAATAAGTTTATTTTTTAAAAAAGAAGATTAAGAAATGCACAGAAGCCGATGAAGTGTTCTTTGGGGTGGAAACCAGAGGTAGGGAGGGGTGTCATTCAGGAAGTCTGGCTGATTGTCTAGACAGATCCACACCAAAGAATGTTTATTTTGGTGAAATGATCTTTTTTCAGGATCTGTTCCTCAGATATATAGTCTGATACTCAATTTTCTCTCTATCCAGAATTAATTAAATGCTATAAATCATTTACAGCCCTGATATACAGATATCTGTAAATGGATATTTCATGAAGATCAAATGTTTCATTGATTTGAAGAGGGCATTGTCTCCCTGTAGGCAAACTACCCCAAAAGTCAGTGTAGTCAAACAATTCTTGATGAGCACGGGATTCAAAGAAACAAAAAGTTAGCTGGTTTCTATGCTCTTCTTCATAATGTGAAACATTGAGGCAAAACTCATGTTTACTGGACAACACATCCATGTGTTGTCTGGGTAGGTGCTGGTAAGGCTCTCTTTAGTGATTTCACATCTTCTATTCTTCTAAGGCTGACCTGTCACACTTCTGAATGACACTATGTTGTAGTTTGCATGTTAACATCGACAATCAATTGACTATAAACTGTTTTGTAAGACTAGCTCATTTGATCTATTCCAGTTCTGATAAACTAGATGTTGAGATTTCATATATTACTTCTCTGAGGAAGAATAGTTGGATCCTGAGAGAACTTTACTACTACTTGAATGCTTCACATCTGCTTCTTAATTTACCAAATGCTTATGCTGATTATATATGTGTATGTATACTTGTATGTATGTGTGTACACATATACACACACATATGTATCATGGTTATTAGTAACTCATCAGGATCACTGATGAATGTGTTACGTGGTAGAATCATAATATAGATGAGGCAAGGTAGTTTCATTTGGTCATTTGCTTTGCTCTACCATGTATGTTCATTAATTCCACACATTTTTATTGAACACTTACATAGTACAAAAAACTTTGCTGGGCCCTAGAGAAATAACAGCAAACCAAAACTGATTTGACTCCTCACAGAGAGCACTTCCCAGTGAGCTGCTGATCACTTATTGCCACAGAAAGAAATCAAGTGTATATGAGAGTTTCTTCTTTTTAAAAAAAGATGCTAATTTTACTCAGATTTATTAACTATTTTTAATTGATTTTTAAAATTATATAAGTAAATTGTCTTGAAACATCAAGAGCAAGAGCCATCTCTTTCAACCTCATTCATTTCAAAGATAAGTAATTGTATGTTTTAGCTTAATTGCTGCTTTAATTTGTGTCATAATTTTCATTTGGTTCTTATGGGCAGAGCAAATTAATTAGTATTTGTGTCAAGAGATCTAGCCTGTTCTTTTTCTATTTTATTTGTCAAAACAAAATGAATTGTAGCAATACTCATAATTGGCCTGATAGCCACTCTGTATGTATCTTAACCATTGGGCTGAAACACAACTTAATATTTGGTACTTTGTAGAATGTGAGATTATATGACAAAATTTTAAAATTCAAAATATTCTATTAGGATCCTTGATCCAAGGACATCATTCCTTAACCTTACATGAGATATGTGAGCTTTAATTGAATCATGACCATGGTTCAAATTGTGAACTTGAAATATTGGCAAGAAAGTAAAGAATTATTGCAAAATGTACGTAAACTCAAGTCAGCATTTACCATTCAATGTATATCAACTGAGAAATCACTAAGCAGTTTTATGCAATAACAAATAATTCATCAAATGAATTTAGAAAATCTTGTGTTCAACCAAAGTATGAATAGATTTGTTTCCTGAACAATTTCTCTGAAATTTTATATCAATGTGTAATTTAAAATTTTTAGAAAAGACTTGAATCCATAGCTTTTTTCTATTATTATTATTATTAATTATTCCTTTTCTCCATGGTTTATAAAACCTGTTGACAATGTAATACATTTAATTTGTTCTGGCTTATAATTACAAAACTTTCAGAATTAAGAATCTGACTACATAATTATGTTTAAATAATGGAAGATACAAGTATAAAACTTCTTTCTTACTTATTGTTCTTATTGTTTTGGAACCAATCAAGGTAAAACTGGGCAAAGCACCAAGGAGAGAATCCATGGTGTTTTATGTATAATCCAAGACCATGAAAAATATCTAGGCTGCCTAAAGTTTGAGAAAATAAACAAACAAAACAGTTATGAATAAATCAGAAAGAGGACAGAAATATAGAAATAAGTAAAGCTAGGGAGGAAATGGTTAAAGTCAGTACGTGTGGCAAAAACAATGGGAAAGAGGCAAAGGCGTAATTAAAAAGTCCTGTGTGTGTATATATATATATATATATATATATATATATATATATTTTTTTTTAATAGAAATGATCAGGGGATGGAGAAACCAGTACCTGATTTTTGTCAAGTGCTGAGAGGTGAGTTGCATAGATAAGTTTTGTGATCTAATGCAGATAATTTAACTGGACAACTAAATATTTCCAACCATCCCTCTAGGTTTTACAGTAATAATTGTTGCAGGATATATTAAGGGCTCCAGTAAAACTTGCATATCTTTACCATCTCAAAATATATATAAAAGAAATATTTTAAATTATAATAAATTTCAATAAGATGCAGTAGGCAATCATTTCTTGAAAAATGCTACCCTTGTTACAGAATTACTGAAATATTTATAAAGTTGGAAGTTAGTTATTTGCATATATGAGCACTCTTAATTGCATTTGCATATATGTCATTATAATTATTCAACTTGCATATAAATTGAATGATTGGATTATATTATTTGAATACGTCAGAGGAATTGCAGAATTATGGCAGTATTTTGCAGGAAAGGACAATTTAACCTGCAAATATATGACTAACTGTTCTCTTAAATTTTATTTTATTAAGAGATATATAATACACACTAACCTGTGTATATAAGGGACATTTTGTATTTAAAGAAGAATAATGAAATAAACACCCTTGATGCAGTACAAAGATTGGCAAATAAAATATTACAAATAAAATATTACCAGTATCTTTGATGTCCTCAAAGTAGCTCTATCCAAATGCATCCTTCTTCCAAAAAATCCCAATCACTAACTTGTGTTGTTTTACCCATTTTTTTAAAGAGGGAGAGAGCAAGAGAGAGGAGGGGGAGGGGGTAGAGAGAGAGAGAATCTTAAGCAGGCTCCATTCCTAGCATGGAGTTTTATGCGGGGCTTGGTCTCACCACCCTGAGATTCTTTATTTATTTTTAAGATTTTATTTATTTATTTGAGAGAGAGAGAATGAGAGAGAGACAGAGAGAGAGAGAGAGCGCACAATGAGAGGGGGGAGGGTCAGAGGGAGAAGCAGACTCCCTGCCGAACAGGGAGCCCGATACGGGACTCGATCCCGAGACTCCAGGATCATGACCTGAGCCGAAGGCAGTCGCTTAACGGACTGAGCCACCCAGGCACCCATCACCACCCTGGGATTCTAACCTGGGCCGAAATCAAGAGTCGGACACTTAACCGACTGAGCCATTCTGGTGTTCCTATTTTATCCATTTTGATCATGAAAGAATTACACATAGAGAACACACACATAGAGAAAAGTGAAGAAAATAAAAATGTCCATCTCAATTTATCACAAAGCAAAACTCATGTAACCCTCACCAGGAAAAGAAAATACGATGAGCACCATTAAAGCCCCTCTTCACCTCCTTCCCCCAAAGTTAACAGTATACTGACTTTTCAGTAATTACGGCCATGCATTTCTTTGGAGTTTTATCATCCCAGCAAGCATCTGTTAAGACTTTAGTTTAATCTTGGTGACTTTTGAACTTCATATAAATGAAACCCACAGAATATATGCTCTTTTTGGATCTGGATTTTTTTGTTCAATATTACGCTTTTTAAGTTTACCCATGTTTGTGTGTATAGCTGTAGTTCCTATATTGCAGTATAGAATGATACTGTAGGATTTCATCACCATTTATCCATTCTAAGGGCACATTTAGAATGTTACAGGTTTTTAGTTATTATTTGGTGACTCAGCCATAGCTATTCTTATAGAAATTACTCAGTGCACATAAGTAATAAGTTCATTTGCCTGTATCTAGGTATGAAGTTAAGAGGTCATATGGCACATATGTACCAGTACTAGTAGATAGTAGAGATCTGCTTTCTAAACTGGTTATATAATTTATCCCTAACCACGGAAAAGAGCCATCAGAAGCATAAAAGGTTTCCCATCCACATCCTTACCAACTTGGTTTATGATTTTAAATTATTTTAACATAGGATAATTCTTAACAGTCATACAATAACATAGCATGTTTTAAGTTATTGTTTTCATCTGATTTTTAATTTTAAATTATTTGTACTGTGGTTTTTTAAAGATTTTATTTAAATTCCAGTTAGTTAACCCATACAGTGTAATATTAGTTTCAGGTGTACAATTTAGTGATTTAACACTTAAGACAAATACCATGTGATTTCAGTCATATGTGGAATTTAAGAAACAATACTGTGCGGTTTTTTTAGTGAAAAATATAAGGGTCTTATGTAAACAAATATGTATACAGCTCAGTGAATTTTTACAAACTAACATACCTATGAAAACTAAGGTTAGATCATGGAACAAATATTACCAACATCTGTTGGTTCACAACTGTATGCCTTCTAGCCATTTCCACTGGAAACCTTTATATTGATATCTAACTCCATAGGTTAATTTTGCCTGAAGTCATCAATGTTTCACATCTCCCTATATATACATTCTTATCTGGTAATGTTTTGTAACTTTCCATTCTAACTCTGGCTTGATTATGAGTCATACAATGGGATGATAGCAAAAATGATTTAAGCACAGACTTAAATGCACTTCCCTGATTGGGCTTACCTTTGTTTGTGCTGTCAGCCATTGACATGAGAACCTTCCATAGGTAACCTGATAGAGAACGAGAAACACATAAAAAAAGGAGTCATTCAGTATTCCCAGATGAAGTTAATTTTTTCACTGATGTCTGGTCTTGTTTTGCTACTTCCTTTCTTCTACTGTTTTTGAGTAAATTTTCTTCTTTTTCAAGGTTCTTAAAGTGGATGCTTAGATCAATGATTTTTTAGACACTCTTCTTCACTAATGTATGCATGTTAGGGAACACATCTTCTTCTAAATAGGGCTGAGGTACATCCCTCAGATGTTGACATATCATAACTTAATATTAATTCACTCAAAGTGGTTTTTAATTTCCCCTCTTTTTACTTTAACAAGGTATCTAGAAGTATATTCCTTAATTTCCCATCAGTTACTGTTTTCTTTTGTCATTTTGTTATTGATTTCCACTCTAGTCAAAGAAAATACTTTGGATAATTTAAGCTTCATGAAATTAAGATGAGCTTTATTTTATGACTCATTACATGAGACAAATTTTTTTTGAGGTTTGCATTTATTTGAAAAAATCTTGTATTCTGTCATTGTTCAATACAATGTTCTATAAGTTATAGTAGATTGCTTTATTAAATTGTGTTTTTCATAAAATTAGTCTATTCCATTTAATTTTTTTCTGCTTGTCAATTATTGAGTGAAGTATATTAATGTTTTTCCTACGATTGTGGATCTTTTGTTTCACTTTTCAGTTTAGTACATTGTTTATTTAAATCTATTTTAAATGTACTTATGTTATTGTATTCATACATATTTAAAACTGTTATACAAGTAAATTGACCTCAGTTCATTGACATTTGTACAAATGTCCTTTATGTGTCCACATTAAGTATTTTTTTTTTGCTGAAAACTTTACCCTATCATTAGCATAGTTACACCAGATGGGTTTGTTTTATCTACATTTCAAATCCATTTTGTATCTACTGTACTTTTAAATTTTAAATTGGGGCATTTATATTTGATGAAATCACAGGCATATGGTGAAACTGCTTGTTTTTGAACGCAAGAATTAAGATATGGCCTTCTATCTCACTGGCCAATTAAATGAATGAATATTATAGATGTTGTTTTCAGATAGAAGCATGAAATTTCCAGTTAAGATATTATAGAACTCTTCTTCCCTAGCACTCCAACAATGGAAAGACAAGGTTAGAGCTTCCATACTCTGTGATCCTTAGGGGAGGGTTGTACAGAGCAGAATCTCCAAACCTTGATGATACCATGGGCATGAAATTAATATTTGTCCTCTTAAATCTCTAAGATTTTGAGTAATTTGAGCCCAGTCTATGTTTAGTAATGCAGGGAATTTTAAATTATGGATTCAGTTATAGAATTATTTAAATCTACTTTATCTTCACTTACAACACTCAGTGCTCAGTTTTTAAGTTTCATTTTTCATTTTTTCTATGATCTTTCCATATTATTTTTTAAAATTTTTGGCATAAAATTATTTAGAACTTACTCTTATGATATTTGTAATTTTATTTGTAGTGATTACCCTTTTGTTTCATGATGACTCATTGTTTCACAGTATTATTGTGCCTTCACTTTTTTTCTAATTAATCATTCTTGCAAGATACTTATCTTAGAAGATATTGTCTAGGTTAACTCTCTCATGTTTGTGATATACATTATTAATTTCTGCTGTCAATTTCCTTCTATCTACATTTTCTGGGTTTAGATTTCTTCTTGAATAACTTCTTGAAATAACTCACTGATTTTATAGGCTTTCTCTCTTTTTTTTAAGATTTTATTTATTGAGAGAGAAAGTAAGCAAGAGAGAGAGCACAAGCAGAGGGGAGGGGCAGAGGGAGAGGGAGAAGCAGACTCCCCGCTGACCAGGGAGACCAATGTAGGGCTTTACACAAGGATCCTGGGCTCATGACCTGAGCCAAAGGCAGACACTTAACTGACTGAGCCACCCAGGTGCCCCACCTTTCTCTTTTTCTAATATATGCCTTTATAGTTGTATATTTTCTTTGAACATGGTTTTCTCTGTGTCATGGATATAAATATTTTAATTATTCTTCAGTCCAACATATTTTCTAATTTCAATCTAGATTTCCTTTCTGATGCATATTTCTCGAAGTACATACCATAATTTCTAAATTTCTAAACATAGAAGTATTTTTATTCCTGTTATTGTTTTCTTACTAGATTTTGCCATGGTCAGGAAACACAATATAAATCATTTAAATCCTTTGAGATTTGGAATCTCCCATGAGAAATCACAGCACAAACTATATTCTTGTGGGATTCTCTGCTTAAATTTGTGTGACTTTGAGGTCTAAGACATCCTGAATGGAGAATTTATTTTAAATTGGTTCTGTCTTGCCAGTGCTCTTATACATCTACAGAAACAGATTCTTTCTGGCCATAAAGTTTTCCCAATCAAAACATTTCAAGGAAAATGGGCAGACAACCTAACAAAGTATTTGAGGAAACTAGGTACTTTAGGTTAGAAATGGCAGAAAAATAATAAAAGTAGAAATAAGCCCTCTAAGACATCATGTATTATAATTTCCAGACAATCAATATTAAATAACTGTATTGATATATTTAAAACAATGATCAAATGCTTTTAAAAAAATAGGGAAAAAAGAGTATAGATAAATGCCAGATCTTTAAAAAAGGATTTTTTAGAATAACCACAGCTGAATAAAATTCAATAAACTGTAATATAGACTTCAGTAAGTTTATTCATAATCTATTTCAGAAAGACAAATAAATAGAAAATAAGAGGATAGAAGACATGGAGAATAGGGTAGGGAGTTCCAAAGCACACCTACTTCTAGAGAGAGATAAAATAGAATGAAAAAGTGAAGAGTGAATAAAAACAATAATCATTAAATCAAATTCATGGAAAAAGGCTTAAAATAAAATACTGGACAATACAAATAAGGGTTGGTTAGAATTTCTCATATTGATTGGGAGAAAATAAAGAAAGCATGTTAAAATAGTTAGGGCATATGAAAGGTTTAGGCAGAGGATATTCAAACAACTAGAAGGCAGAGCAAAGCCAATTTAACACAAAGAGAAGACATAACTAGGTCTCAAGAAGTGACTAACCATCAAGAAATTTAGTCAGTATACAAAAATGTCCCACAATGAAAGTCTCAGGACCAGATGGGTTTATAAAATCTTCTTAAAAACAAATTAAAAGAAAAAGAGAGAGAAATCCCCAAACTCATTAGGTGAGGCTTACATAACCATGGTACCAAAATTTAAACAACCCCAATGCAACAACTGAGTAGAGATCCAAACATATTAAATCAATTATCAGTAAATCAAACTTGAAATTATTTATTAATGTTATGATTAACATATTAATCATAAAAAGTAATCAAGTTTGAGATCTAACTCAAACTTAGAAGTATAGATGATGTCAGAAAACCTAACAACGCAATTCAATTTATTAATTATCTGAAGGGGAAAAGTCATATAACTATCTCAACACCTAATGGAAAAGTTTTTGATAAAGAGTAAAAACTTTTGATTGTATTAGTTAAGAAAACAAAATACTTATTAGAAATACAAGAGGGGCACCTGGGTGGCTCAGCTGGTTAAGCCCTCAACTCTTGATTTTGGCTCAGGTCATGATCTCAGGTCATAGGATGGAGCCCAACATTGGGCTCCAGCTTAGTGTGCAGTCTGCTTAGGATTCTCTTTCTTCCTTTCCCTCTGTCCCTTCTCCCTCCACCCACTTGTGCTTGCTCTCTCTCTCTAAAATAAATAAATAAATAAAACCTTAAAAAAATAGAAGAAACTTCCTTTTTTTAAGATTTTATTTATTTATTTGACAGAGAAAGACACAGCGAGAGAAGGAACACAAGTGAAGGGAGTAAGAGATGGAGAAGCAGGCTTCCCGCAGAGCAGGGAGCCCAATGAGGGGCTCAATCCCAGGACCCTGGGATCATGACCTGAGCCGAAGGCAGATGCTTAACGACTGAGCCACCCAGGCGCCCCTTTAGGAGAAATTTAAAAGAAAATAATTTACACTTGCATGAATCCAGACACTTAATGACTGAGCCACCCAGGCACCTCAGAAACTTCCTTAACTTAATAATGATTGTATGTCAAAATTCTAAAGCATATATCATAATTATTGGTGAAAATAATATTAATAATAATTATTATTGGTGAAACTCTAGAGGATTGCCTTTAAAAAAAAAGATTTTATTTATCCATTTGAGACAGAGCACAAGCAGGTGGAGCAGCACAGGGAGGGGGACAAGTAGACTCTACACTTAGCGTTGAGCCTGACATGGGGTTCTATCCCATGACCCTGAGATCATGACTTGATCCGAAATCAAGAGTCAGAGGCCTAACCGACTGACCCACCCAGGGGCCCCAAGGATTGCCTTTTGAAATCAAATTAGAAATTATGCTTATTATTAATCCTACTATTTGAGGTAGTTCTGCCATACTTTGTGGGTAGATTCAAGAAATGGAAAAAAAAATAGATGTAATCCCATTGTAACTGAAGGAAAAAATTATCATATTTAAATATAATGTAATTACCAATGTGGAGAAAAATAGATGATTTCAATTCTTATAAGGTTGTCAATTACAAACCTTTCTGTAAGTCAGTGACATCTATGTAATAATGTAATAAAACATAAGATATCACCAACATACTAACAAACTTAACAAAATGTTTCGACACGAACTAAGATCACATAAGTCCTCTAAGGAATGAAAAAAAAAATTTTGATGACTAATTAAAAGACAAAATAATTTATCTAAATTAAAAGAATACATTATTTTTTAATAGGGTATTTTAGAATTGTTAAGATGTGAATTATCCTCAAAATAGCCAATAAAGTACTTATATTTTTAGTCCATTCACACACTTTGGAATGGCTAAAAGAAAGGGAAAAAAGACAGTATCAACTGTTGTGGAGGATGTAGAACAAAGGGAATGCTTGTAAACTCTTTTGAGGTTATATTTACTCTATGACCCAGAAATTTTACTCCTCTGTATTTAACTGAAACAGTATGTGAACAAGAATGTTTTTATATTTTTTTTCCATAATAGCCCCAAACCTAAACAATCCAAGTATTCCTTAAGAGGAAATTAGATAAACAAATGTTTGTGTATTTATATAATAAAACACTACTATGTTGACAAGTGTAATGACACAAATGAATCTCAACAGCTCTATTGGACACAAAGTGCTTAGTTCTTCATATGAAATATTAGGACACACAAAACTAATCAATATCCTTAAAAGTCAGAACAACAAGTCTCTTTGCCTATAGGAAGGACTGGCTGGTTCACAAGTATTAACTGAGAAAGAACACAACTGATTTTTTTGTATTGATATAAATATTCTATATTTTGATAGAGGAATATTCATAAGGGTATATGCATTTGTGAAAACCCACTGAACTGTACACTGAAGATTTTTCCATTCCATTTTATTTAAATTACACTTTAATTTAAAAAGACATACATTTAGGGGCACCTGGGTGGCTCAGTGGGTTAAGTGTCCAATTCTTGATCTCAGCTCAGGTCTTGGCCTCAGAGTCATGAGTTCAAGTCCCACACTGAGCTCCCCTTGGGCATGGAGTATACTTAAACAAAACAAAACAAAACAAAACAAATGCATACATTTAAAACATTACAGGAACACACACAAGCAAAAAATATACATTAAACAATTCAGAATGGTCTGCTATAGACATTCAGTGGAAAGGAAATGGAGGAAAGAAAATAAATGGAAAGAAGGAAATAAAAAGAAGGTACAGATTAGTAAAACTGATGATAATATGTTATTCAATGAGTATTATTCTGAAACCTAAAATATCTGATGTCCCAAAAAGGAAATGAAAACAAAAAAATATGTGTTTGGGGAATCATTGTTTCATGGGTATTTTCACATATCTGCAAGGCCAGGGCTTTCTGATCAAGATCACTGGCAATCTGTGTTAAAGGATGATTGAATGACAACCATGCTTTAGAAGCCGGAGATGGTGAATTTCCCAGGAGAGATTTACAGATTCATCACTTCTAGAGCCACTTATTTATATTCCACAGGGTAATGGACAGAGAAGACTGTGGTTGACCACAGGTGACTAAAACCTTGGAAAGCAAAACTGCGAAAAAGGGGGAACTATTGTAAATAGCTGATCTATCTCTGATCCAGAAACCTCACACTTGCTGTCAGGATAAATTACATACAGATAAACTATATACATATGTATATGTATATAGTTTTTAATATAAAATTTATAATAAAATTTTAATGAAAATTTAAGAAGCACTCATGTTTTGACTGACTTTATACTAAGGTAGAATATTTGCCAGATATTGTCAATGAACACAATATAGTGCCCAGATAGTCAGCATTGGAAATGTTAGAAAGCAAATTATGTAAGTATTGGGAAATAGCTGAATGACATTAAAAAGTGGCTGAGCGTAACACCCAGTGCTGTGAGCCAGCAACATCTGCATCACCTGGGAGCTTGTTAAAAATGTAGAATGACAAGACACACCCTAGATACTAAATCCAAATCCATGTTATTTGTATGTACAATAAAGTCTGAGAGGCATAAAATTAGAGAACAAACTAGACTCAAGTGAAAAATATTAAAGTAAAAAATAGGTACAGCCAAAAAACTAAGTTGGAGAAAAATTGGGTCCCATGGGTATCTAACTGAAAACAAGGGATCTCAGAAAGCAAAGTGAAATTATTACTTTAACAGAAATTCAGATCAAGGGATCTTATTAAAAGGTGCCCTGTGAAAGTGAAGGAGATAAAGAGTTGATAGTAAGAGTAATGTGGAATCCTTCTCTTGATGGTTAGAACTACATAGCACCTGAGAGTATCAGACACTTCAGCTAGAAAGAGCCAATGAAATACATCAGGAATTCATATTTTTTAAGTAGACCTAGTGATTACAGCTGAGAAAGTGGTGTTAACAGTTTCTTTGAGTGAACAGGTATATAAAATTTTATGGTACTTGTAATTAAGGAAAAGCACTTAATACCTGAGATACACTATTGGAGTGCCAGGCAGGATTATAATTAATTGACTTCAGACTTGCTTAGCTACTGGACTGATGTCTGGAAGATATGGTCTCAGTGGAAGTGAACCTGAGTGCTATTTGTCCAAAAGAGAGATGCTTTGAACAGCCATAATTAATTTAGTTCTTTCGAATTGAGTGTTCTCCATGAAACAGAATATAGAGTAATATATTAAGAAATTAAATGCATGACAGGGACACCTGGGTGGCTCAGTCGTTAAGCGTCTGCCTTCGGCTCAGGTCATGATCCTAGGGTCCTGGGATCGAGCCCCGCATTGGGCTGCCTGCTCAGTGAGGAGTTTGCTTCTCCCTCTCCCTGTACTGCTCCCCCCTGCTTGTGCTCTCTCTCTCTCTCTCTGACAAATAAATAAATAAAAATCTTTAAAAAAAAAGAAATTAAATGCATGATGAAGAATAAAAGCTTTCAGAAGCTAAGATTTCCTGACTAGGATTTTTTTTTAAGGTTTTATTTATTTATTTTTTTTTACAGAGAGTGCAGAGGGAGGGGGGAAGCACAAGATGAAGAGGGAGAAGCAGACTCCCTGCCAAGCAGGGAGCCTGATGCGGGGCTCAATCCCAGGACCCTGGGATCATGACCTGAGCCGAAGGCAGATGCTTAACTGACTGAGCCACCCAGGCACCCCTAGGATTTTCAATAATAAAATATTCTATAATAAAAATAGAAACACAGAAGATGTTATCATCATTATCATTATAATCAACCCCAGGATGCAGATTTACCAGGAGTGTCCCTGGTGTACACTTGTCTGCCTTCCATGAAATAATGTATCACCTCAGGATTCTGTTAATGTGCACTCTTTTCCCAAACACCTTATCTCCAGCTCTATGAGTTTCCTGCAGCTGTTGTGAAAAACCACTACAACTTTGGTGGCTTAACACAAAAGAAATTTATCCTCTCACATTTCTGGAGTCCAGAATTCTAACATGAAAGTGTCAGCAAGCCTGCATTCCCTGGAAGCTCCAGGAAAGAATACTTGCCCACCTCTTCCAACTTCGGATGGCTGTTGGCATTCCTTGGCTTCCTTGGTTTGTGGTCATACTGTTCCACTCTGTGCCCACCTTCATGTGGCTTTCTCTGTGTGTCTTCTCCTTTTCTCCCCTGTAGAAGGACACCCATCATTGGGTTATTGGATTTAAGGTGCATTTACATATCTAGGATGATCTCATCTTGTGATCCTTTACTTAATTACATTAGCAAAGTCTTTTTCTTTTTCCCCCCAAGAAAGGTAACATTCACAGGTTTTGGGGATTAAGACATGGACATATTTTTGAGGGGCCTTCATTCGACTCATTATACAACTCTTCTTCCATGTGTTGCATTCTGTATAGGGATGCAGAAGTGAAGGGAGTTAGAATTCTAAGTTAGGAAACCCTTAAAATAAAACAGAAGAGTGCCTTCCTTTTATCTTTTAACCCAGCATCAGTAGATACACAGTGAAGAATGAACTCATTCCCAAAATATTGTTCCATAATGTACAACTGTTACTTCCAGTTAATTTCTGTCCTTCTATGCATCCCCCATATCTATCAGTTTACTGATCTTCCAGATCGGCAGGGTTTGTTTGATTCATGAGACAGAGCATCAGTACAGTATGATTTAAAAAAAAAAAAATTAACTGTCAAGTGTACATCACGAAAGTTGCTCCCAGATTTTTAAAAGGCATTGTCTATCATTGTGAATTTTGTGTTGTGAGTTTTTATCTTTGATACTCTCTTCACTGGTGCTTTAGTGGGAAATTAGAAGCCACACCAGAAGCTGTCACCTAGAAGCTACTTTTTCTTTTTAAGATTTATTTATCTATTTGACAGAGAGACAGCAAGAGAGGGAACACAAGCAGGAAGAGTGGGAGAGGGAGAAGCAGGCTTCCCGCTGAGCAGGGAGCCCGATGTGGGGCTCGATCCCAGGGCCTTGAGATCATGACCTGAGGCAGATGCTTAACCATCTGAGCCACCCAGGCGCCCTTAGAAGCTACTTTAAATGAGACATTTGAATCAAACTTTCATAACTAAAACAATAGATGATTTTTATTTATTATTAATGTTTCTTTTATATCATTAGTAATTTAAAATAATGAATGCATTTTGGTGAATAAAGAAAAGGTAGTAATTAACAATAAAAGGAAACCAGAAGAGTTTAAGATACTCTTAAAGGTTAGTTTTTCTGCCTTTTTACAAGTTTAAATGTAAAATTTAAATTATTCCAGATTTTTTTTCTTTAGTAGATTGTAAATATTCAGTAGTGTTATTTCATTAAACGGTTTTCCTGGAAACCATGAATTATATCTAAATATAAATGTATCAGCAATGCAACAGTTCAATTCAATTACCATTAAGCATTTGTCTACCTTCCAGTGCAGCCTGTGTAATTTCTTTGCCATGAAGTACAATGCTTAGCAAAGTAAAATAGAACATATTTTTCTTTTCCTTTCTAATTTGGAAATATACATGGCTAATGTCCCTGGCTTTTGAATACATTCATCTTTTTCTAATGCTTTCTCTAGGTCATAAATTTGATTAAGATATATCATACTATGAAAAGAAAGCAGGCATATAGTCATGCAGAATTGAATACTGCCCATCTTTAATGCTTTGATACCATTTTATATCTACATCTTTATTAATATTTTAGACCTATTATATTGAAAATGCAACTGCGTATCCCAATATCTCAAGTTTATGACCAGCCTAGCTCTATCAAAATGTTTCTATGGTTGATGGTATTAGATATTCTTTCTATATTTTCAAACTGCCCAAGAATGGACTATTAAGTAAATAATATAGTTTTTTAAAATTATTTTTGTGCACATTTAGAGTATAATCTGAAATCGTTCTTTGAGACTTTGCTTATTATAGTGCTCACAGCCACCATGGGAATGTTTCTGATAGCTATTATGCTATCATAAAAATACAAAGAGAATTTGACTCGAAACGCATACAAATGAGTTAAACCATCTGATTTATTTCCATAGAAGGAAAGAGAAAAAGTAGTCAGGTTATAGTGTTTTACTACATTGGGCGATACATACCAAAAAACTCTGAATACAGTGAGTAAATAAGTGAAGAAAATAACATTCCTACAAAATGCACGGTTTCAGAGATGCTAAAAGCAGCTTCAAGTACACAAGGAGATTCCTGAGGAAGTGCAGAGGGTGCCATAAATTTGATTCTTATTGTTCCCCTTAGCACACATCACCACAGTTTGACATTCCCAGTTCTGCTGCCTCATCACCACTGTGTGGAAAGCCAGGCCTCTCCAGTCATCAGTGGGTCCCTGGGGGCAAGTTTCATTTTCAAGAAATGAAACTCTAGGGTCATGAAAAAGCCAATGCATCTCCAATCAGTCTTTAACTTACTCCCCAAAGAGTCTTTGGTGTTCTGGAAAAGTCTACCCTAATATTCTTCAAATACCATGGATAGTCTTAACTTTTGCTACATGTCATAAAGACTTCATTAAAAAAAAAAATGCTAATACTACCTTTGGCATCACCAAGCTTTAAGTAATGAAATGCCTTTATGAATACATACTTTTTGATTCTAATTTCTCAACCTCTCTTCTGCTTCATTTTAGTTGTATCACCTCTTTATACTTCCAAGTTGCCCATATCATTGTACAAAGTTGATTGGGCTGTGCCTTACACAAGATCACACCATAGATGGGCCTCTGAGAGCCAAAATCAATTTGAGAAGCTTAATATGGCCTTCTATCAGCCTGGAATAAATGCATATATTTATATA
This sequence comes from Callorhinus ursinus, assembly GCF_003265705.2. Classification (NCBI taxonomy): domain Eukaryota; kingdom Metazoa; phylum Chordata; class Mammalia; order Carnivora; family Otariidae; genus Callorhinus; species Callorhinus ursinus. The sequence continues at coordinate 107,670,615 of NW_027397063.1, forward strand.
TGCCAAAAGGATATCTAAAAGAAATTCTGCCAATATAAGTGTATTGTTTTAAAAGATTGTGTCTACATTATGAAAACATGCTTATAGTGTTAAACTTTACTTGGGATGTGATTTCATGTCATTCAATAATATTAACTGATTTTTGATAAGTAAATAAAATATTATATACCAGTTATGTATTTTGATATACAGTAGTTCTGATAAAAATATAAAGGAAGTGAAGAAAATTTTTTCCTCCCCCTCAAGAAGCTGGAGAACGCATTTTAGAAATAGTCTTGTCAGGGCACCTGGTGGCTCAGTTGGTTAACCCTCCAACTCTTGGTTTCAGCTCCAGTTGTGATCTCATGGTCTATGGGATCAAGCCCCATATCAGGCTCCCTGCTCAGTGGGGAGTCTGCTTGAGATTCTCCCCCTCTGCCCCTCCCCCCACATGCACTCTCTCTCTCTCTCTCTCTCTCTCTCTCTCTCTCTCTCAAATAAATAAATCTTAAAAAAAAAGAAATGGTCTTGTCCTCTAGTTTCAATGGGATTGGCTTAAGTGTCATCAAGTTTCCTGTGTGACAGTTAATTTAATTATTACATTTAAAAGAAACGGCACACACAGGCCGTTACCGTTTTAGTTTAAGGAAGGAAATTGTTGGGAGAGGAACACCTTAAAATCTGGGATGCCTGGCTGGCTCATTCGCTAGAGCATATGACTCTTGATCTCAGGGTTGTAAACTTGAGCCCCATGTTGGGTATAGAGATTTCTTAAAAATAAAATCTTAAAAAACAAAAAAAAATCTCAGTGGCTTAACAACCACAGTTTGATGTGATGGATGGTAGTCTGTGTTCCATAGTGGTCTGGGCCCTTGGTCCTTCCACCTGAGTTCTTTGCCTCTTCTCATGGTGGTGCAGGCTGAAAGTTTTATTAATGTCCTTGACACCTGTCCTGTTTTTATTTCCTCATTCATTTGGTGTTTTCCTCTTATAAGAATCATTCAAAAGAAAATTAGCATGTTTTGATACACACAGGTCTTCTTACCTCACACAGCATTTCATAGTATTTGGGAAATTCTTATTTTTTTAATTTGAAATTATATTTTATATAACACATTATTCTAAAAATTTTAGGGCAGTGACATTACAAATTTCATTCAATATGCATTTTCATTTTTTTGGCTTATATCATTTCTAGTATTGTATAAATATATTATTTTTCTAGATTCTACTTTTCCACAAAATCAAAAACATTTTAAAGTCATGTTTAGTTTAATTTTGAAAAAGCTATACACTCAAATGGTTAAGAACAAAAGAATACATAAAGAGTACATAGCCAAAAGAATTACTTCTTGTCTCTGTCTCTTATTCACCCTTTTGTAACCTCAACCACTTGCTGGAGACACAAAAATCACTGTTATTTTCTTATCTGTTTCCTCTTTCTTTAAGTACAAGCAAGCAAATATAAATATAGATTCATATTCCCCAAATTTACACACATTATTATATATTATATACACTATATTGTTTTATTTTGTTTTTACTATCCATATATCTCAGAAGTCTTTCCATAGCAATACATAGAGATCTGCCTCATTTCTTTGACAGCTCTGCAGTATCCCATTAAAGGATGCATGTACCTTCATTTTATGCAAACAGTTCTCAACTTATGGGCATTTAGGATACTTCCAATCTTTTGTTATTATATGCAGTTCTGTTATGTCTTTCCTCAGGCATGCATTTTATTTTCAGGATACTGGGTTTATGGGTATATGCATCTTTATTTTGATAGAAAATACCAAGTTCTCTGTGGAAGGGTTATATCAACTTATACTTCCTCTAGTAATATGAGAGTTCCTATTTCCAATCAACTTCATGAACAAAGGGTGTTACTAAATTTCCAAAATTTGGCCAATCATCAAGGTGGAAGATAGTATCTCACTATGTTTCCCTCATTACAAATAGAGTGGCCGACCTTCTCATATGTGTTTGAGCCATTTGCATTTTTTGAGATTCATGCAAGCACATCCTTTGGCCATTTTTCTATTGTGTTATTGGTTTTTCAATACCAATTGTTATGGACTGAATGTTTGTATCCTTCCAAAATTCCATGTTGAAGCCATAACCCCCAGTACGATGGTATTTGGAAATGGGGACTTTGGGAGGTAATTCAAATTAGATGAGGTCATGAGGGTGGGACTCTCATGATGAAATTAGTGCCTTTATAAGAGAGACAGGAGAGAGCTTGCTCCCTTCATGGGCAAGTACCAGCAAAAGGCCATATGAGTACATAAGGAAAACAGCAATCTGCAAGCCAGGAAGATAACTCTTACCAGAAACTGATCTTGGACTTTTCAGCCTCCAGAACTATGATAAGATAAATTTCTTTTGGTTAAGTTATCATTCTATATTTTGTTGTAGTAGCCCAGCTGATTAATACAGATTTTGGTACTGAGAAGTGGGATGCTGTTGTAACACCTAAGAATTTGGAAGCAGTTTTAGAACTGAGTGATGGAAGAGTCTGGAAGAGATGCATGCTAGAAATATTGATGTTAAAGCCAATTCTGATAAAGACTCTATAGAGAAAGCTTCCATCTTCTTAGAGAATACATAAATAATCACGGACAAAATGTTGGTAGAAATATGGATGTTAAAGGCATTCTAATGAGGTCTCAGATGGAAATGAGGAACATATCATTGGAAACTAGAGGAAAGGCAATCCTTGTTATGAAGTGCCAAAGAACTTGGCTAAATTGTATTCATGTTCTTGTGTCTTGTGGAAGGTAAAACTTGTAAGTGATAAAATTGGATATTTAGCTAAGGAGATTTCTAAAGTGTTGAGAATATAACTTAAGTCCTCCTATTTGTGGTAAAATGTAGGAAGAGAGGAATGAATTGAAGAAAGAATTGTTAAGCGAAAAGGAACCAGAACTTAAAGATTTGGAAAGTTCTCGGTTTGTTCACATTACAAAAAATAAGAAAGCATATTCAGAAGAGAGCAACGGGGCACCTGGGTGGCTCAGTTGGTTAAGCATCTGCCTTTGGCTTGCGTCATGATTTCGGGGTCCTGGGCTTGAGCCCCACAGTGGGCTCCCTGCTCAGCCAGGTGCCTGCTTCTCCCTCTCCACCTCCCCCCTGCTTGTGCTCTCTCTCTCTCTCTCTCTCTCCCCTTCTTCTCTCTGTCAAATAAATTAATAAAATCTTTGCAAAAAAATAATAATGATAGCAAGGAGAACTTAGAAAAAGAAGAAATCTGAATAGGGATTAAATCACTAAGTATTAAGCAATTATGAAACTAACAATTGATCAGTATGGTCTAGCACATGAATAAACATATCGAGCAAATGGAATAAAAGATCCATAAATAGAAACAAATACAGATGTAAATTATTTTGTTAAAGATAGCATCTCAAACAAGTAGGCACAAAATAGACTATGAAATAATGATGAGGCAAGAGATCAGCATCTAAAAAATATAACTTATACCAAGATAAATTTTAAATAGGTAAAAATGTACATTTAATATATAATTTAATAAAACATTGGGTAAATAGATGAATTTCTTTATAAGTTTTGAATAGGGAAGACTTGTCTATGATTCAAAATCCAAATCATTTTAAGAAAGACTAACACATTCAGTTGTATAATAAGCATCAACACTTCATACCTGCAAAAATTAAATATAAAGAAATCATCATGAGCAAAACAAAAAGAAAATTATATATTTATAATCTATTATAAACAAAGGACTAATCTCCTTAATGTACAAAGAACTGCTGAAGAATGATGCATTGGTTAGCTTGGGCTGCCCCTAACATTCTGCCCTGGCTCCCCCAAATTCATGTCCTTCTCATATGCAAAATACATTCAATCCACCCCCACAGCCCCTCCCCTACAAGTCTTAACTCATTATAGTATCAACTCTAAAATCTAAAATTCAAAGTCTCGTCTAAATATCAAAAACTAGTGATGTAATGTATGGTGATTAACATAACATAATAAAAAAATAAAAAATATATCATCTAAATCCGACTCAAGGTGTGATTCATTTTAAGGCACAATTCCTCTCCAGCTGCAAACCTGTGAAAGCAGACAGGTTACATGCTGCCCAAATACAATGGTGGGACAAGCATATGATAGGCATTCTCACTTTAAAAGGAAGAAATAGGAGAGAAGGAAGGGTTGGTAGATTCCAAGAAAGTCCAGAATGTAGTAAGGCAAATTGCATTAGATCTTGAGATTCACAAATAATCCTCTTTTATGCTCTGCCTTCTGGATCTAATGGGTGAGTGGTCCTGCCTCTATAGCCCTGCTGGGAGGGAGGCTGCCCCCAAGGCTCTTGGCAGCCACCATCTAGCCTGTTGAAACCTGAGGCAATCCTGGCCCACCCTTTGAAGCTGAAAAAGAAGCCCTGATGATCTTTGAGTCACGTTTGGGATCTTTCTTCCCTTCTTTAAGAACAGCACATATTTGCCATTAAATATCATCAGTTCCTATAGGATCTACGAAGTCCAACAGCCTTCCTTCATTTCATCCTGTCTCCATCTCCTTCACTACAAACTGTCAGTATTTCTGCTTGTGTAAACCCATAATCTCTTTCTCATTCTATGGCTGAGCCACACTCTTGTTGAGCTCTTCTTCTTCTTCTTCTTTTTTTTTTAAAGGTTTTTATTCATTTGAGAGAGAGAAAGCACTAGCAGGGGCAGGAGCAGAGGGAGGGGGAAGCTCTCCTTGCTGTTCTTGATTGTTGATTTTCCATAAATCCTTTCACAAAAAAATGATATAGTTAAATAAAATTGGTATTTTATCAAAATTTCCCTAATTGTACAAAATTTTAGAGAAAGTTGGCATCTTTATGATAGGAATTTTCTTACTTAGGTACAAGGTAGATCTTTTCATTTGCTCAAAATTTCTTTGCAGACTGCTTCAAAAAATAGAAATGGATGTCAATTCAGTTTTCCAGTTTGTATCTTTGGAAAACCACCAGACAATATAGTAACTTCATATTGATAATAAAACAATTATAATCACCATCACTTAATGATTTGAAAATATCTAAGTAGTATATATTTTCATATTTCTAGTTTTCTGATTTGATTTTGGAGCTATGTATGGAGTCTGACTAAATATCTAAGGCTGTGTTTCTGTGTGTGTTTCTATGTGTATCTGTGTGTGAGTGAGATGAAATTCCTCTCTTTGGTCAATTGAGTTCACCTGGATCCTTGATTTAACTCTTATCACATAGGATACAAATATTAACTACCAAAGTATACTTAATACTTCCTGTGGGTTGTATAAATATCTATTAGAGGTACATCTTATACTTTTTAAGATAATCTTGATTTTAAAATATTTTATCACTGAACAGCTTTTCAAACATGTACTTAGATATGCTATACAACAATATAGTTATTCTATTTTTAAATCCTGCAGGAAAACTAAAACTGGTTCTAACACCATGGATGATAACTAATGAAGGTCTTTAAGTACTTTTATTTAACAGAAAACATCAATGTGCTCAAATTTCAAATCCAATATTGTCAGCACAAGAAACTCTACTTTCTTCTACTGATGTTTGCAGGTTTTGCTTTCTCAATCCACTCCTTCAGCAATGTTTGAGGGGCTTCCTGCTCCATATTGTCATGATTTTCCTCAGAAAAAGAGAAAGAAAAATCTAGTTTTTTCCACTTTGGAATATTTAACTAAGAAAATAAATTGGTGAAAAGTTTATATTAATGATCAAGATTTGGCTACAAAATTATTTTAATGCTTTACTAAAATGTTAGGAGAATGAAAAATGACATATAATGATTGGTAGTTGGCTCCAGTCCTCTGTTTAATCCACATTCTCTAATTGAGGATAAATAGGTAAAAAGTTTCTCCCTTATGTTCAGGGAAGAATTCTGTTAGAAGGTATATACCTCTGGATCATTTAGAACTTTTTCATTTTAGACTTCATTTATTTTTGTGCAGTAAAACATTCCTTGTTTTATTTTTCTTTACTTTTTGTGGAAATTTAAAAATGACTAAAATATTGTTTGCCATTATATTCTCAATAGCATAATTCCAATTTCATGTGATTGAATTTTTGGACCCCATTTATTGTGTTTTAATGGGCATTTCCTGTACTCCATAAGTCTTGTCTCTAACTCTTCTGCAAAACAAAACAAAATGCCACCTGGAATACAGAGCACCGCTCTGTAAACGGCTGTTTCTCATGGAATAATCATGGGAGGAAAAACCTGCATGTCCACAGAAGCATAATGTGGAAGGAAGGAGGATGCTGTGAGACAAGGAGGGACTGTCTATCGGGCAGAGATGGCTCCCAGCAACTGCTGTGGGGATGTAATACAGCCAAATCAAGGTCCAGTAACAGCAATTATCACAACATTCATCACCAACCACTTTTTTTTTTTAAGATTTTATTTATTTATTTGACAAAGAGAGAGACAGCGAGAGAGGGAACATGAGCAGGGGGAGTGGGAGAGGGAGAAGCAGGCTTCCCGCGGAGCAGGGAGCCTGATGCGGGGCTCGATCCCAGGACCCCAGGATCACGACCTGAGCCGAAGGCAGACGCTTAACGACTGAGCCACCCAGGGGCCCCCATCACCCACCACTTCTATCATGAGTGGGACCTTGAGGACATCCTTCCCTAGGATTATAGGTGAGAGAAATGAGGAGGGTGAGATATCAAATACCATCTTTACCTTCTCACTTCAATGTCAAGGTCACTGTCACCACGTGAATCTCTTTTGTAAGTTTATTATATTGCTTCTGTCACTTAACCTGTCCTCCCTCTTACCGTTCCCTTTTTTAAAATTCCTGGTATTAAGTGTCATTAATTGGACCATATGAATGGATTAAGGAGTCTAATTTTTTTAATCTCGACCTTCTTTTTGCAATGATTTACCACAGTCATAGCTTTGGTTCTTTGACCTAACTGAAAAGCCACAGGAGGCAGGAAATTTTTTAGTTGCTTTCTACCATCTGCTCTCCCATCTTAGTTTCTGGACCCTCAATATAATCCCCTTCTCAGATCATTCCATCACTTCTGCCATTTTTCAACCTTTCGTTTTTCTCTTTCGACAATGAAACCTAAAGACATCAGAGACCTGAGGTCGCAGAGCAATCACTAGTTTGAAACTGAAGTAAAGACAAGGAGAAATGAACTTGAAAACTGTCTTGCCTGGGAAAGACACAGATGATGCCGTACAAATACAGCATAAGATAAGAATAATTTAGCTAAGATTTTTAACAAATACGAATGGTCATATGTGGGCTAACTTGAAAATATAAAACACTAAGGAACTGCAAATGCAAGGGAATCCACTGCCTCTTACAGGTTCTTTGACAAAGACCTTACTCATCAAAAGGACTGGGGAAGGGAGAGACCAGCGAAAATTTCCTGGGAGGGCAGAGTTGGGTCAGGGGGATAGCAGCCACTATGGAAAAGCACAGAAAGCTCATCTGAATCTCTCTCACCTACCTCTTGTACTACACAAAATACTTAAGCCTCTGGACAAAGGGCAGAAAACTCTATCACTGCCAGGATATGGGTGAAGATAAATTGCTAATAGGGGAAGGAAAGAGGAAAGAAAAATTCTCTGCGGGACTTTCAGAAAAATATCTTTGACTATTATACAGTCCCTAGCATGAGAGGTGGTTACAAGTTCTCTGAGAAGACTTCTGTGAGATCCAGCAACACAGCCCCTTCGTAAGATGGAGCAGAATACAGATAAGAGATAAGACGCTTTCCCCATCCTCTGTCCCACACCAGCAGGGAGCAAGTCTTGAGAAACTAGCAACAGCAATTTACTCCTGGTACCAGGCAAGACAGTGGAGGAAAAACCTCTCGGAGGTGTAAGCACAAAGACAAGATCAAAACTGAGGGTGAAGCAGACTTTGAGGAAACCGTCTCCAGCAAACTATCTCCCACACTAATGCTATTTAGAAATATGTTGTCCAAGGAAATTAAACATAGCAACAACAAAACCCAACCCCATATTGATTCCTAACAAGACTGACCCCACCCCTCACATTAAAGCCAAGCAAAAGAAAAGATATGCCCATTTCCAGTATAAATAATATTTACCTCAGTCTCTACTATACCACAAAACATGTCTAGGTTTTAACCAAAAATTATGAGATGAAGAAAAAAAATCACTGTCATTGGATAAAGTAATCTACAGAATGAGATTCAGATATAATATAGGGACTCTAACTATCAAAGAGGGAATTTATTTATTTACATTTGTTTGTTCATTTCTTTGAGAGAGAGTACAAGCAGGGCAGAGAGAAAGGAGAAGCAGGCTCCTTGCTGAGCAGGGAGTCTGACCCAGGGCTCGATCCCAGGACCCTGGGATCATGACATGAGCTGAAGGCAGATGCTTAACTGACTGAGTCACCCAGGAGCCCCTCAGATAGGGAATTTAAAAACTAATTATAATTAATATGTTAAAGGTACAGTGGAAAAGGTCAACACCTTGCAGGAAAATATGAGTAATTTCAGCTGACAAATGTAAATTCTTAAGAAAGAATTAAATTAAAATTCTAAAAATAAAAACCATGGAAACGGAGATAAAGAAGGCTGTCAGTGGTCTCATAAGTAGACTTGATAAAACTAGAGTCAGTTCTCTTAAAGATAAATCAATAGGAATTATGTAAACTGAAAGAAACAAACAAACAAAAACTTTAAAACAAAACCAAATATACTGCATCCAGGAGCTGTGGAAAAATATCAAACAACTATATACATATTTCATAAGCAAGAATGCAGAGCTAATGATAGAAAAAAATTAAGGAAATAATGGTTGAGTATTTTCTAAAGTTAATATAAGAGAACAAATCAAAGATCCAGGAAGTTTAGAGAACATCAAACAGGATAAATGCAAAACAAAACACACACACACACACACACACACACACACACACACACACAGACACATAATGTCCAAGTTGCTAAAAAACAAACATGAAACAAACTTTTTGAAGGCAACTAGAAAAAAAGTTACACAACATGAGGAACAAGTTAAAAATTATACATACAAGACTTTTCAGCAGAAACTATGCAAATCAGAAGACAATAGAGTGACAGAAGACAATGGAGTATATACCAGAAAGTGTGAATTTTACTGTTTGTAAATTGCACTTAAAAAAAATGGTACCCCCAACATAAACTTCCCCTATCAAATACGATAATTTTGAACTCTTTTTTTTTTAAAGATTTTATTTCTTTGATAGAGACACAACAAGAGAGGGAACACAAGTGGGGGCAGGGGGCAGGGGGCAGTGGGAGTAGGAGAAGCAGACTCCTGGCTGAGCGGGGAGCCTGACGCAGGGCTGGATCCCAGAACCCCAGGACCAAGACCCAAACCAAAGGCAGATGCTTATCGACTGAGCCACCCAGGCGCCCCAATAATTTTGAATGTTTTAATCAAATTAGTATTAGTATTTTATCAATATTTGTCAGAATATAATAAATAGTTTCTACATAAGGCAAAATAAGAGCATAAAAACATATTGAAAGGAATAGCAGGAAGATTTATAAAATGGAAAGCATCCTTGCTCCACGATAATGTAATGCATATTTTATTTTATCTTTTCATTTACCTGAAAATTTAAAAAAATCAATAAAAATGAGCACATTACAAAAACTGAACACATTGCAATTATAAAATATGTTATTCTAGCACTTTAACATGGTTCATATGGGCTTGTGAAAAAATGCATTTCATTTAATCAGTAATTCTAGTCTTGAAACGCAATTATCGCGTCAACTCTGTTTTTTTTCCACTGTTACTTTCAACAAGGCATCCTTACAATATCCTGATATTGCATTCATGTTTAGACTTTCAAAGTAAGAATATCTTGAAACTGATATCACTTCTTATGTTTTTAACTGACTGAGCCACTCAGGCACCCCACCTCCTTTTTAAAGATTTTTACTTATTTATTTATTTGCGAGAGAGAGAAAGGGAGAGAGAGAAGGTGAGAAATCCTCATGTTTTTAAAGACATTTTCTTAGACTTTGTAATGCAGCTTGTAGTTAAGCTTCAGATCTATATAAAGACAATTAGGATTCTATAGAAAATAACTCTGGTTAAGTTAAAAAGAAAAGAAATGTATTGAAAATGGGTCACTTAATTCACAAAACTGAAGGAAATCTTGGAGAATGAGAATGAAACAGGTCAGGATTCAAGCAGGAACTGCACCCATGGGTATGGCAAGAAATAGATCAGTTACCATGTCATTGCTTCCCTCACTGTACCATCGATACTAAACACTAAGCCTTGAGATTGTTGCCAATAGGCAATGGATGCTTCCATAACTGGATTTATTTACAAAGGGTTCTGATTTTCTCTGAATTCCTTCTCCTCAAAATTCAGTGTCCTCAACAAGAGTATTTCATTAGGTTGTATGCCTTCAACCAATATTCTAAAGTCTTTCTGTCTTCATTTGATGTTTGGTCCAACTGCCAGACCCTAAGTCATCTCTCTTAAGTAAAACCAATTGTGAGTGTCCTCTATAAACACTTGATTAATTCTGAACTTCCTCCTGAATAGTGTACAAACCTTTTGCATTGCATTCGAGTATCTCCATGACCTGGACACTGCCTACATCTTTTCTACTGAGTGCTCCCTCATATCTCAAGTTATACTAAATTCCTTGCAGTTCTTATAATATGCCTTGACCTTTCACATCTTTGTATTTTCACTCATGCCTTGTTTTCCACATAAAAGGTCATTCTTTGATTCTCCAACCACACCAGTTGCATTCATCCCAATTCAAAAGCCAACTCAAAATGCAGCTGGAATCCCTTCAATCCACTCCCAGGAAAATGAATTACCACTTCTTTTTGCTATCTCTGTATCTTGTATATATTACTATTATTGCACATTTCACAGTGTTTTAATTATCTATTTACATGTCATTCTTGGTCGACCATCAAGTCCATAAAAGCAAGCTCTTTGTTTTATTCAAATTTGCGTTCTTTGTACCCAATAAACTATTTGTCACATAATAATGCTTGCAAGAAGACCCTGTTCTAATTTAAAAGTAGAATAGGAGAGAAAATCATATATACACAGATAAACTTAGTTCTGATTGGAAAATGTTTACACTATTAGAGAGGTACAGATAAAACTTTATGGGATTTCGGAGGCAGAAGAGTTTATTTCTGGCTTAGCGGAGAAATCTTTAAACAGATGTTCAATCTAGTAAACACATCATATGTATGCTGAGATATTTTGAAAGAAGATGTATAAAAAACACAGTTACAGTTGTCTCTAATGGATTTAGCTAAATAAAATATATCTAGAAGCCAGGATAAAATCACTCACTATACTTCATAAAAGTGAAAACAAGAAATACTTGCAGTCAAAGCTAAATGAATAGTGATTTAGAACCAAGGAAAGATTGATTGTGAGAAAGCAATGAAACAATTGGAAGGTGATGATGGCAGATAAACATTTTGTTTTTTTAAATGACGAACATTAAAATTTTAGAACTTAAAATTCTGTAAGTGTGCCAAAAATAAATCCCTGACATAATCTGATAGGTTATTAAATATATAGGGCTTAAACATCTCTAGATGTTTACTCTCTAGAGTAATTCAATGGTTTGATAGAACTGAGGGCACATGTTGTGATCAAGAATAAATTCCACTAGGAGTACCTGGGTGGCTCAATTGGTTAAGCGACCAACTTTGGTTTCAGTTCAGGTCATGGTCTCAGAATTGTGGGATCGAGCCCCTCGTTGGGCGCTGTGCTGGGTGTGGGGCCTACTTAAAATTCTCTCTCTCTCTCCGCCTCTGCCCTTCCCCCCCCCAAAAAATAAATAAATTTCACTAGATTCATTATGTAAATTCAATCTCATTTTGTTTTAAAGACTGAAAGATTTTCTGATCAAGTGGAATTGCACACATATTTAACTATCAATTCCCACCTATAATCCCCCAATTATATTACTTAGATAATGAACTGGTTATTAAGCAAACTAAACACTTTTCCTTCTGCAACTGGTGTCCTGTCAGCTTCTGACAATATGAGCTAGGACAGGAAGGAGAGGGAAAGGACTCTTTCCTGTTGAGTCATTGTTCCTGCTAGCATCTCACCTGTAACAGGAAGAGACAACTGCAGTTTTCCACTCTCTAAACCAGTGTCTATGCACCTCCTCACTGGTGGTGCAGTACAGCAAGCCCTCCTATAATCTCCCAGAGTTAAAGAATCCAAATTGTTTTCCTTTTTGTCCCATAGCTCAAGCATCGGTACTTCTTTCTATAGTTATGGTGTGTGTGTTATTTATTTTTCCACCCTGTCCTTTTCACCTTCCAATATTTCTTTATCTAAATCCTTTCATTAAATTCTTTCTGTTCAAGTAACTGGTATGGTTCCTGTTTTCCTAAATGGCTCTTAACTGCCATAACCCTTAACTAAAGATCTTTTGTATCTTGGCTTAATCAATACACTTGAAGAAAGGGTTGATTGAGGGTTTTCATTACATAAAATGAGACACAGTCATTTAACAATTGGTTGAAGAACTTTGCCAAGAGGTATAAATTAACAGTTCTTTAAGGGAATTAAATTAAATCTTTAGGGTCATGCTCTATGACTTTTTATTCAGTTTTTCTCATTTTTTAAAAATTTCCAATATCATATTATTATTGACCATTTCTAGTATTATCAATAACAGTCAGTAAGTAAAACTGATGGTGATTTCACAATTATCATTAGTGTTAAGCAGATAATGACAGTTGATCCAAGATATTTGATAAACAATTTCTTTCTAAAGTGAATAATTGGTCTGGGTCCCCATAAAGTGCAATTAAACCTCTAAATCCAATGAACAATATAAATCTGAATTTGTTTCCTCCTTTTAGAGACTAAGTAGATAGTTATTTGTTCAATTTATATTTGACATGTAGTTCACAATCTTGAAAGATTTAGTCCACTGGTTTCAAATAATCTTGGGAAATGTTTGATAAAAACTTTAATATGATACAGTCATGTTAAATACAAACACATAGACAAAAGCTGGTAAGTGATATATTAGAATTAGTGTTGGAGTGGTGTGATTATGTGTGATTTTTGTCCCTCAGTGACCTAAACATGAACCTGGTAGAAGTATCCCACTAAATTTATCTAAGATATTAAGCCTTTTCCCTTTTCTGAGACTTTCATCTAAAGAAGAGAAATCTAAATACCTATCTTCTTTCCACCTTTCAACTAGAATCTATTTCTCATTACCCATAAGAGCCAAATTAGCTTATAAGGAAAAGATCTAGGGGTGTCTGGGTGGCTCAGTCCTTAAGCGTCTGCTGTCAGCTCAGGTCATGATTCCAGGGTCCTGGGACCAGCCCCACATTGGGCTCCCTGCTCAGCAGGAAGCCTGCTTCTCCCTCTCCCACTCCCCCTGTTTGTGTTCCCTCTCTTGCGGTCTCTCCGTCAAATAAATAAATAAAACCTTTTTTTTTTTAAAGATTTTATTTATTTATTTGAGAGGGAGAGAATGAGAGATAGAGAGAACGAGAGGGAAGAGGGTCAGAGGGAGAAGCAGACTCCCTGCTGAGCAGGGAGCCCGATGCGGGACTCGATCCCAGGACCCCAGGATCATGACCTGAGCCGAAGGCAGTCGCTTAACCAACTGAGCCACCCAGGCACCCATAAATAAAATCTTAAAAAAAAAAAGAGAGAAAGATCTAAATTTATAGATATTTCGGGGGTTTGCTTTTTGTTTTGTTTTGTTTTATTGTTTTGTTTTTGTTTGTATTGTTTTGTGGGGTTTTTTTTTTTAGTATTTCTTTCTTAACATTAATGTACTGCTATTGAACACTTTCCATTTTCATCTAATCTTGGTCTTATGATATGAGTCTTGTTCTGGGCCCTGTAGTTCATGAATAGACATAAAAAGGAAGTGATGAATGGCAGGTGTGAAAATGATAGTGTATTTTTTTTTTCCTTCTTTAAGGAAGCTCCTATAATCTGGAATTATAGGGACAGTTGGAGCTTTTTATGTATTGCAGTCAACCATGGTGTCCTCATTAGGAGAGCAGTGTATGAGTAAGCATCATTGATGTTACATTTATTAATTGCATCTCATTTTAAATGCAGTCATGATAGGTGCAGCAAACTGTCTAATAAAATCCATGCTCTCCCACTTTAATCATGGTTATGACAGGCAAGAAGCTGAGTAATCTGCAACTACATATTCCAGCCTCCTTGGCATCTGAGTGTGGCTACATGACTAGATCCTGCAAAGAGAATTATATATGGGGGGGAGAGAAAGGTTATATATACATACATCCTGGACAAAGTAATTAAAAAGAAGAAGTGCAGTTTCCACCTCTTTCTTTCTGCTAGATTGTTGCAAAGGAGCACAACAACCTTGAAGACATTGTGTTGAACATGGCAGAACCACAAGATGGAAGGAACCCAGGAGCCAGAGATACCTTCTGCTTGAAGGGGAGCCTCCCAGTCAGGAACATCTGTTTTGGACCCTACAAAAATAAAAAATTAACTTTGGTTGTTCCTGAGACATTATATGTTTTAGACCTGGGTTTGTTTGTTAAAGAAGTGAGAGTTATATACTGAAGTATTGAATTCATACCCTTACTTCACAACAGTGTTTTGGGCAGATTTTATATAATTTCATCTTAAAATCTATCATCATTATTTTATATATCTTCAGGCACTTTGAAGATAGGAAGTGTAGAGAGGCCAGGAGAGGAATTACGAGGTTTTTCTTAAATTGCACTTAGACCTAGTCTAAGTGCAAGTCCACAGTCTCACTGTCACATTTCTGAAACACAAAAATCTTTGAAAACCATTATTTTGTTTTGCTTTGCTTTTTTTGTAACTCCTTTAGTGGAAAAACTCAACTTGACCTGCACTCAGTATCTGACCTGAACTGATGTGAAGCTCTCTGTACAATGTAAATATTCAGGAATTTGCTACAGTAAATGTGTCTGGTTGTAGGGTGCATCCCCAACCATGCTAAGAGTGTTATGTAAGAAAAGGTTTTTGTGCCTTATTCTTTTCAATCATTCTGAAACATTCTGAATTCTGAAGCAATTCTAAGCCCAGCTATTTCATATGAGAGTTTGTGGGCCTTCATTTTCTAGCTGCTTTAGAACGTCATGTCCCCCAACACAAAAATAATGAATGGATGATAGATAGATAGATGGATGATGATGATAGATAGATAGATAGATAGATAGATAGATAGATAGATAGATAGATAGGAAGGATTAAACATTATTTCATAGGCTGGTACAGCCAAAGGTCTTCTGTTCCCTATACTTGCTTTATAACACTCAGTATAAGCAAAATATTCTATCTTCTGAAATGATTTCTTGGGGCCCCTGGGTGGCTCAGTCAGTTAAGTGTCTGCCTTTGGCTCTGGTCATGATCCCAGGGTCCTGGGATCAAGCCCTGAGTCAGGCTCCCTGCTCACTCTCTCTCTGTCAGATAAATAAATAAAATCTTAAAAAAAAAAGAAAGAAAGAAATGATTTATTTAAGGTAAGAGGCTCTATTTCCTGTTTGAAGATTTATGACAAGTTAATTTAGAAGGCAAGTTTTCAGCTTTTCTTAGAAATGTCTGCCATTATTCCAACACTTCTAGCTTTACTAGTGAAGTGATGATTGCTTGAAAGTTCTTTTTAACCTGGCAAAGGTGTGGTAACATTTTCAATAGACCATCTCCTGCTCTGTTGCCCAGTAATTAGGGAGCAATTTTAATGTGAACTGGAACTTCAAGACAAGTACTTCAGTGTTGTCATCTTTAAAACAAGGGATCTGAGGCTTTCTTTGAATATTTCCCAGCTACATGAATCCTTCATAATTCCATATATAATACTCTCTCCTGTTTATTTTAAATTTGAATTGGAGCCCAAGTTTACAGGCTTGTCTATAATTTGGTATTTATTATATATTAAATATTATTCCCTAAATAAAGGTAGGCTTATTGCATTAAAGTGGGTCTCTATTTTGTGTTTGGTTCTCACAGATGTTTTTAAGAATAACATCTTCTAGCTGTCATTTTTCTGTCACATGTGAGGTATAATTTCAAGATGAATAGCTGCATGTAATAGAACCACCACTATTTGGGAAGAGAATGAAATAAATACATATCATATATATTTAGTATATAGTGACTCGCGGTAACATAATCTACTCTTGAAAATCTTACTGAAGTTCTCTTTTTTATCTGAACTTCTAACTTCTTAGACAGTCTTAATGAAGCCAAATTTCAGACTATTTTCCACTTGAGCTCGAAAAGTTCATTTCGTTTCCCTGAATAAACAGTCAATTCCTCCAAGTCCATTTCCCTTATACATGACTACCCAGATGAGTTCAGGCTGTATTCATTTGAAAAGAGTTGTGAAGTATGCTCAGTCTTGACAAAAATAATGGTCTTGGGGCGCCTGGGTGGCTCAGTTGGTTAAGTGACTGCCTTCGGCTCAGGTAATGATCCTGGAGTCCTGGGATCAAGTCCCGCATCGGGCTCCCTGCTCAGTGGGGAGTCTGCGTCTCCCTCTGACCCTCCCCCCTCTCATGTTCTCTCTCTCTATCTCATTCTCTCTCTCAAATAAATAAATAAAATCTTAAAAAAAAATAATGGTCTTAATTACCCAGCTCCTTAGTTATTTAGAACTGGCAGCTGATCCAATGAGTAGTATTCAATTAAATTTGATATTTATCCAGAAGAGTATCCTAGTATATTGTAGCTAAATGTTATTCAACCAAAGACTCCTAAGAAACATTTGATTAGCATTAGTATAATCACAATTTAAATGTCTACTGATTCTTCTTGAATCGTGTATCTGTAGCAATTAAGCAGAATTAAGGTTGGCAAACAATGTGTCTAAGGGAAACATCAATTATGTTTTGTGTACTTAGTAATTATATAATGGTCAAGGATGTTAAACACAAAATGGGCCATAGATAAAGTTAATTTATCTTTCAAGTTGTTCAAAACACATTTTGGAACTAACTATAAGAACACTGAACAGGTATCTCTCTGGTTTATGCTGTGCTCTTTAGTCCTGTCTTGCCCTTACCAGAGTAGAAAGGAGGGTGTCTTTATAACACAAGATAAGGTTAAATGGATGTTCCTGACACTTGTCTTGAGCATCTTGGAAGCAATATATTACTTTTGTATTATAGGAAAAAACTCGTTCTAAAATTGTAAGGATGTATGACTTCCTATATTATAGTAAGCAAATACAAAGTAGTCTACAGACACATGGGTAAGCTGATTTGAACAACACAAATTTTTCGTTCAACTTTAACTGACATAAATGAATTATTCTTGTAGGGGGGCCTGGGTGGCTCAGTTGTTAAGCATCTGCCTTCAGCTCAGGTCCTGATTCCAGGGCCTTGGGATCGAGCCCGCATGTGGCTCCCTGCTCTGCGGGAAGCCTGCTTCTCCCTCTCCCACTCCCCCTGCTTGTGTTCCTGCTCTCGCTGTCTCTCTCTCTGTCAAATAAATAAATAAATAAATCTTTAGAAAAAGAGGCTACCCCTGTTTAAAATTTTTTTTTCTTGTAGAAAAATATATACACCCTATCCTAAGATTGTAGCTATTTAGAAATGTGAGTATATTCATATGAAGATACGAGGAAACACTCACTTCCCCACTAATCTCTTATTTGAGCATACTGGTTACATACTAAACACTATAGTCTCTCTTAGCCTTGGTCTGTCTGTCTCTCTCCCCCATATATATATAGTTTTTTACTAGTGTGATACATAACTGATCAAATTATAGCTTAAGTGCTTATGATAGACAACTAGCTTTTCAGGTATTTTGCATTTGTGATGTTGATTTTAAATTCTTTATATCTTGTTCAGTAGTCATATGAATTCATTACTCTCCTTGGAAACTATCTTTTGCAGATAACTAAATATACAATTGTAATAATCATAATAATATATAATTAAAATTATTATAATCATTATAATAACCATTTTTTCATGATAAAAATCTGACTTCTGTCAGAACATTTTGTTTAAAGAAAACTTCTAATGGCATTTATATGTACATGAAGATAACACAAACTCTTCTAATACATGAGTGTTTGAATCAGATTGCTTGGCTTTGAATCTCATTTTTTCCACTTACAACCTGTATAACCATGTTGAAGTTTCTGAACATCTCTGTGAATCATATTCTCCATCTATAATGTAAGGATAATCTTTTAGATTTGTTTATGGATTAAAATAAGTTATATGAAGTCCCAATGCTACTTGGCACATGTTAAGAACTTAGTAAATGCTCAGTACATTATTAGAATAACATGGAGACATTTTTATTTGCCAGATATCCAGGAAGAAATGAAAAAACGATATTGATTCTACAGAACCACTTGCCAACAAGCCAAGGAGTTAGAATAGAGCAGTAGTTCTCAAAGTGGACAAGCAGCATCAGCATCACCTGGTAACTTGTTAAAAATGAAAATTCCCAGGCGTTGACCAAACCTACTAAATCAGAAATTCTGGGGGTAGAGCCCAGTAATCTATGCTTTAACAAGCCTTCCAGGTGATTCTGATGTGTGCTAAAGTTTGAGCAACACTGGAGTAATGAGACTGAACCCTCCAAGAGACCGTGTGCATTGGGGATGGTCAAAGGTCTGCAGTACAGGGTTTTAGGTACCGAACTGTGAGTTATATGGCTTTGAAATAAAGTTAGGACATACGGTTAGGACTGGTAACATAGCTCTCCAGGACCTCATAAGACTCCACAAAAACTTGTGGGATCTAGTGAGAAACAGAGTTCACCTAAGCCAGTAGGTGTGGAGGAAGTAAAATACTTATGACAAGGCAGGGACTAGTGAGGTGGAAAACCTGAAAAACAAGGCAGAAGTCAGTTTGCCAGAGCTAAAAGTCAAAGAGTTGGGAGCCAAATTTGTATACCTGGGGCACAAGATCAGATCCCTCTGCACTGCTCCATCCGATGCTTAGTCATCTGCACATCACATTTGAGGTGTATGAGCTCACCTATGGTCTAGAGCTTAGCACAGCTGGCAAGATGGAGCAGTGGCTCCCACTACAGATAGAGAATGATGCATTGCCAGGGATACAGAATACATGGATATGCCAAAATGTTAATTTTCCCTTCTGGATCTTGAGGAGTATCTCCAAAATGGGTTCTGAGATTAGTATTCTAATAATTGGAACATTGTCATAAGCATTAAACCATAGACTAATAAGAAAGAGTGAGAGAAAAAGAAAGGATGGGGTGGGGGAGAACATCAGCAACAATGACAAGAATCCAGTCACGAATCATCAAAAATTAATATTTACGTTATTTTGTTTTGCACAAGATAAATTCAGAACAAGTCCATGCAACATCAAAATTATAACCAAGACATACTAAAATTGCATAATTCAGTTTACTTAGGAACAAAATGATGCTAACTTATTCACCCACTTTCAGCCCTTTGCCAGGATGGTACTGTTGTCAAAAGTTAAACGCAATAGCCACCAAAAGCAATTGATCTACAACCATTATAAAGGTATTACTTCTTGCTTTTTAGCATATGAAATTTAAAATACTATTTTCACAACCAGTACCATACTTTTTATGTTATCCTTACATGAGCACTTTCTATATGCCAGATAATATGCTAGAAACTCAGCACACAAAATAAACAGGCTGTTGTCCCTATCCCAAAATCAATGTGTTTTTTAAAAATTAATTATCATTCCAAATTTTCTCTTTTCTTGTTCTGCAGTGACAAGGACTTTTGACTGCTCAAAAAATCTCTGGCAATTGCCCTGGACTCCATTATACTCACAAGTATATCTAGTAAATATGGTAATTCACTTTTTAGGGTTCCTATGAGTAAAGCTTGAATTTTACACATTTCTTTAGAAACATGTGAAATGACCTCAGGCAACACAAACATGTGGCTGAAATAGTGAAGGAAAAAGTGTGAATGTGTGGTCAATCATTTATGATTGTATATTATATCAATGCCTACACATATACAAAATACAAGCTTTTCATCAGTAACTGTGGCTATGCAACAGTTTGCACAAAGATCCTTCTATACGTCACTATGGATACTTCTTATACTTAGAAATGAGTTTTTCTATTGTGTAGGTTTAGTAAGTTAGCACCGCTTCAGTTTGTCCCTGGCAAAATTCTACCTCTTTTTTTTTTAATATTTTATTTATTTATTTGAGAGAGAGAGAGAGAGAGAATGAGAGACAGAGAGCAGGAGAGGGAAGAGGGTCAGAGGGAGAAGCAGGCTCCCCGCTGAGTAGGGAGCCCGATGTGGGACGCGATCCCGGGACTCCAGGATCATGACCTGAGCTGAAGGCAGTCACTTAACCAACTGAGCCATCCAGGTGCCCAAAATTCTACTTCTTTACAAGGCTTTTTCTCACTTCTTTTGAGCTCATTTCCAACTATTTCTAGTATATTCTTAAGATGTTATTTATTTGTTTAAATTGGTTATAGCATTTCAAAAATGGTCCTTAAAAAATGTTCCTCTTGGCTAAGACAACAGACACACAAACACACATTGACTATCTAAAGATAAAGAATCTGTTGTAGTTGCAAACTATCACAAGGATATGCACTACCTTGAATCATTCCATGTTTATCATTCAAAAGTGGTATTGAAAACATAAATGGCTTATATAGAGTGCATGGAATTTGCTTCTTTCTGCATTTGTCTGGAAAAAATATTTTTATAGGAAAGTATTAAATACTGCAAATCAATACCTGAAGCTATGAACATCAAAAATACCTTATTTAAAATGCATCCTATTTCTAATGCCCTGTAAATGCTTAAGAAATACATAGTACAAGGGGGGAAATTTAAAAGAAAAATGATTATTCCCATTCATTCCATCATACACGTAAATCCATCTGATAAATATCCATCTTCTATTGATTTTCCATATGCTACATTGTCTACTAGTAGGCAAGTGAACATAAGTTCATGAGCTTATAGTTTGTGCATTTTATCACTGGCTCAAATTTAATTGCATGTCAACATATCCATACTCACATAAACACAATGAATCTTGCAAGTCCCCGTGACAAACCAAACTTGGTTTTATTGTTTTTATCTCTGTAGTGGTAGCCCGTAAATGATTTTCCTGTTTTAAAAAATTACTAAAATTGATTTCCATGTGCAAGGATTTCCAATGTTCCATAAAATTGCTAGGTTACAATTGATTATTTAATAAAACTATTTGATAAGGTTCTGAGAAGATTATTTCAAAGCATTTAGCTTTATGTGGGCAATTAAATTTGCAATGAAAAGCAGTAAGAAACTAAAATGTCCATAACAGGAGTCCTGGTATTGCTTCACTGATTAATTACCACCATTTGCTGGCCAGTACTATAGCTCTCATACCAGAAAATATATTACTAAGCATTTTCATAAATGCACTAAATTTAGCTTAAAGGATCTTAGAAGTTTTTAAATTTACCCTTAAAGTTATCAAAAACCTTTCCTTTTAAACAAATACTTACTATCACTTTTGGTTCCTATATCACCCTTACATGAGTTTTATATGGGTAATATATATTTCTCGTGATTAGCTCTTTAAATGATAACTAACTTGTTAGCCATAACTAGAATGTATGTAAATTAATAAAGCAAAATATAAGAAAACTATAACATTGGTGGAATCAATTTCCAAAGAAAAGCATCATTTTAGAACCAGAAAGAAACCATAATTTTAAGTCCAGAATGTCTCTTCCTCTGCTTTAACAAAGTCCACATGAATAGTCTAATAGCCTACTATAACACTCTCATTATCATACTCTAATTTAGTCAAAAACTAAATGTCTTTAAAGTTTAAAGAAACACATCATTCACTTATAATATTGACTGGACATCAGAATGCGCTCACGATGGGGTAAGACTGAAGTAAGGTAGGCCTCGCTTGAACTCTGTGTCTTTCTCTATCATGCAAAAGAGCATAGCGAATTTCGAGAAAGTGAGAATAAACATATTGCATAGGAATAGCTTTTTAAAAGAAATTCCTGAGGAAGAGCTAGTCACTTTATTTTCAAATGTCAACATCTATGTTAAAATATATTGTGATACATCACTATGTTATAAAAATATTACTGATACTCTAACTGGGCACATAGAACTAACATTTTTGAAAATCTAATTGGCTTAGAAACCTTGGGATGTATTAAGATACTCCATTTTCAAAAGAAATTCTTTTTTTTTTAAGATTTTATTTATTTACTTGTCAGAAAGAGAGCCAGAGAACACAAGCAGGGGGAGCGGCAGGCAGAGGAAGAAGCAGGCTTCCTATGGAGCAGGGAGCCCGATGAGGTACTCGATCCCAGGACCCTGGGATCATGACCTGAGCTGAAGGCAAATGCTTAACTAACTGAGCCACCCAGGCATCCCTTCAGAAGAAATCCTTAAAGGGAATGATGGTGTTGATTCTCCTACATCCATTCCATCAGATTAACACAAAACATTGCCTTTGAGACACTATCACTCCACTATTATCGGCTATGTGGCTCGCAAAGGAGTCAGTCACCCTAGCTCCAACTCCAAAGATAGGTCTTGCATGGTTTAATCTAATCAGCTTGCTTCACTTACTAGACCTAATGATTTGTTCAGAGAGAGGATTAAGATGAATTAGAGCTAAGGAGATGTGAGAAGATTAATACTGGAATTTAAGGATGAGTGAAGCTTATTCTCTTCTTCAGGACTTGTGGCAAAATTGCACGACACTTGGTGCTATTCCATTCTTGCTACCATAAGGGGAGCCAGTCTGAAGATAAAGTTGAAGAAAGCCAGTAGTGTAGACAAACAGAGCCTGATTTTAATATTTGCATCTATTGGATCAAAGTATGTTTGGAAGGCAAGTCTACATATAAAAGATCAGTTCCATAACCCAGTAAACTGCCCTTCTTCCTGCCTCGCTTCCTTCCTCCCTTTCTCCCTTCTTTCCTTCCTCCTTTCTTCCTAAATTAAAAAAAAAAAAATTACATGTAGGGGCGCCTGGGTGGCTCTGCTGGGTAAGCGGTTAAGAGTCTGCCTTTGGCTCAGGTCATGATCCTAGGGTCCTGGGATCCAGCTCAGTGGGGAGTCTACTTCTCTATCTCCCTCTGCCCCTTTCCCTGGTTGTGCTTGTTCTCTCTCTCTCTCAAATAAATAAATAAAATCTTAAAGAATTTAAATGTAGCTTAAATTGAGTATCTTGTCATTTACAAATGAAAGATTTGTAACAATTAGGAAATCTTTAATGTGCATATCTCTATCTCTATACTGAAATCCATCAAGTTAATGTAACTTGGCCGAGGTTAGGCAGCCAATGGTAGAACTAATTTCAAATTCTGCTCTCAATGGCTCCAAAATCTAGGTTATTTTCTTTGTACCATGTAGACCTTTTGCTGTTAACTAAACCTCACAATGGCAGACCAGGGGTAGAAGTCTTCTGATGACTAACCCATGTATTTTCACAATGCCAAACCTGAAAATAGATTTATCATAATAAAATGAATAAATATGAGACTCTAAAGTAGCCAGTCCAACAGATGCTTATCTCTTACTTCTTTTCTGTAAACATTTTGCATCTTTACCCTTTTATCTACATGCCTGGAAGATATCCCACAGCCTTTGATGGAATATCATTTTTAAGATAAAAATATACCCAGATTTGGCAGATTCAAATAGTAAGGTAGATACTCATTGCAATTCAGTTCCTATTGCCTTGTAAATAAAACATACTATTAAAAAAAATTCAATCTCATTTCCCTTCTCTAATTATATAGAATTGAAATAAGACATGGTGCTCGTGCTTAGCAGAACAAAATAACCCAAATCACAAACAACTATGTTAATAATCAAACAAAATTGATTTTTAAACTTAGGATAGCAAAGAAGCAATTTTCCACAGCCTATAATAATTTAACTATTTTGACTTCTTAAAATGTGGCTTAGTTTTATAATCATATTCTGAAAATTAAACTTCTGCTGATATAAAAAGAAGTCATTTCTTTAAAAAAGGTAGTGCATTGTTTCCAATTTGTTTTTATTATGCAAATATAGAATATACATATCTCAGAAGAACTTGGCCTATTTCCTAAGCTAGCAACAGTGTTTGTGCAAACATCGATAGTTCACTAGCCATTCAAAACTCTTTTATTTTGTTAATCAGTATATTTGGTTGGTAAATTGTGCATTATATATTGCAAAAGCCAATTAAAACTACTTACTGAAAAATACATAACTAAAGGAAGCAAGAACAAATAGAAAGAACAGCAACAAAAAATTCCAGAGAACTTTATCTGTAAAGTTTAACTAATATTACAAAGGCATTCACTTATAAAACAATAAACTGAGAGATTTTAACCAAAAAAAGGAAAGAAGAAATCTTACATTTATGGCCAGAATTTGAACATATTCTTAAAAAATAGTCGAAACAAAGAAACCCTATCTCTTCAGTTATTTTGTGACTGACAAAAAGACAGTTCTTTCTCCCTGAATCTCAGAAGGCTCTTGAAGTATCTTGACATGATACATTAATAGCTTAAATAATTCTCCGTCCCTTTTCCTCCAAAATACCTAAAATGGAATTATTAAAAGATCACAGGGAAAAGCTAAATATATTTTTTTACATAAACCACAGTTTATTTTCTACTGTGAGAACATTTAACTTATGCTTCTAGAATCTAGCTCATTAGATTAAAAAAAAGTTTACAAATAATTATATACATGCAGATTTCATTTTTAATGTTAAAATATCTATAAAATGGATATTTCTAGTCATGTGTCATGTGATGCTTGAGCATATAAATGTCTTTTAACAAAAAAGTTGAAAGCACATATAATTTGACCAAACACATGCTTATTTTCTTCTTCCTCTTAGTTTAATTTTATAACAGTAAGAGAATAAAAATTTTGATTCAAGTTTAAACTATGCCTTAGAAGATAAGAAAATCAAAGTACAAAGGGATTTCTGGATCTGAATTTGGAAACAATAGCAATAATGATAATCACGGCATTATTCATTTTTCACAATTTTAAAAAAGTATTTTTATACGGTGTGATAATGGTATAGTATATCCATAATTGAATTATCTTAAAATTTTAAATAATTGGAATGAAGCCTATGCTCAAATACAGAAGGAAATTATAGATAGATAATAGCAATTCTATGCCACCATATGTTAAACAATGGGAAACATAATTATTTCAATTTATTTAATCCCTCATCAATTAGTTAAATTGAACCACAGGTAGATTGAATCAAATATTCAGTCAGCCTGAGTGACTTTTGCTTAGAGGAAGCCAGATTTTAAACCAAAATTTTCACTTACACCTGGACTACTACAGTCATAACTTACAACTTACCAACATTACATATTTGATTCATTCTAAGAAGATACTGAATGCCTCTTCAAGGTTTTGGTCTGCCTTTTCTTCATAACTGTTTTTTTTTTAAGATTTTATTTATTTGTTTGAGAGAGAAAGAGTGAGGGAGAAGAGAGAGCCCGAGCATGGGGAGGGGCAGAAGGAGAGAGAGAAGCAGACTCCCTGCTGAGTGGGGAGCCCGACATGGGGCTTGTCCCAGGACCCTGGGATCATGACCTGAGCTGAAGGTAGATGCTTAACTGACTGAACCACCCAGGTGCCCCACTTCATAACTGTTTTTAATATTTTATTACAGTATATTTTAGCATATACTTTATTTATAAACCATTAGTCTATCAAATGGCTGTAAGATTGTGCATCTATGAAGATCATACATTGTGGGGAAAATGTACAGTTGACCCTCTAGCAACATGGGTTTTGAACTGTGAGGGTCCACTTACATGTGGAATTTTCTCAATAAATATAGTACAGTCTTGTAAATATAGTATTTCCTTTTTGCATTGGTACTTGCATTTCTTCACTCTTAAGTTAAGTACCCAAACTTCAGCTAAGAAGTTGAGACAAGAGGCAACACAAACTTAACAGGCCTAAATCTAAACTTGCTTCAAGCATGGCCATCTCAGTTAATGACAACATCATATCTTCTAGTTGCTTCAAGTCCCAACGCTATTCTTTCACACCCCAAATGTAATTATTCATTCTCTCCTATCAAAAACACATCTAGATTCTGATGACTTCTCACCACCTCCACGAACACCACACCGGTCCAAGCATGGATTATTGCAACAGCCACTAACTGGTCTTCTTTCTCCCATATAACCCCCACCCCCCATGCAATTCTGATACAACAGGCAGAGGGATATTTTTAAGTTAAATATCAGATGAAAATCACCTGATTGCTTTTTCACAGCTCCCCATTTTATTCAGTCTAAAAGTCAAAATCCTTTTAATGGCCCCAAAGGCCTTACAAAGTCTTATTTTCCCTTCACTTTCCCTCTCTTCCATCTCCAGTGGTTTACTTGTCGATTATAGAACAGTCTAGGTAAACTGCTTGAGGACTTTTGCTCTGGTACATTCCTCTGACTCAAAAGCCCTTCCAAAAATATCCTGGCATGTAGTTGTATGAAAAATTATCTTAAATTTAGAAATAAGGCAAAAAAAATCTAAAAGGTGGTTCTTCTGTCCTTTCAGTGTCATGTGGGTGCATTATTTAACAGACCCATCCAAAGATCATTTAAAGGAATGTACTTTGTTTGATTCAAGGTTCACATTTGATTATTGACTATGGACTAATAAAGATCTAGTGAAGATTTACTAAACTCACATATGGCTTATAGCCCAGAAAACATTAACTAGTTTTGCATCTAACCTAGCAAGTTTATTCTAACATTTTTTCCTAAGTCACCTATGAATTCTAAGCTCTGCATCTGGGTGGCTCAGTCAGTTAAGCGGCTGACTCTTGATTTTGGCTGAGATCATGATCTCAAGGTTGTGAAATCAAGCCCCAAGTCAGGCTTTGCACTGGGTGTGGAGCCTGCTTAAGATTCTCTCCCTCTCCCTCTTCCCACTCCTGTTCATGTGCATGCATGTTCTCTCTCTCCTCTCTCTCTCTCTCAAAAAAGAAAAAAAGAAAAAATCTTTGGCACATGCACATTTTATATTTGTATGAAAGCCATGACTTTTTAAAAACTATACTTTGATGAAAAGTTATCTTCTTCAAATATTTGTGCAAAAATCACCACAGTGAGTCCTGTACTTATTTTATTTATTTATTTTTTTGTCCTGTACTTATTTTAGAAATTGCTCTGCACCCATCTCTAGCTCCTTCTTTTCCTTGTTATTTTCTTTCAGAGCATTTCTCAGCTTCTAACACACTGCATAATTGGCTGTTATATTGTGTTTATTTCCTTTTTCCTTCCTGCTAGAACATAAGCTCTAAAAGAGCATACATTTTTTTCATTTCGCTCACCAATGTATAGCTAGTTCTGCTATATCACAATATACAGGTTCCTAAAAATCACTATATTATGCAAAATTGTACAATGAAAACCACAAGATTTGTGG
Organism: Callorhinus ursinus; assembly: GCF_003265705.2. NCBI lineage: Eukaryota > Metazoa > Chordata > Mammalia > Carnivora > Otariidae > Callorhinus > Callorhinus ursinus. The sequence goes on from NW_027397063.1 coordinate 107,698,026, forward strand.
GGAAAATGGGATTAAGGGCACAAAACTCAAAAACTTTGTCAGTGACACATTTAACAAGTTTAACAACGATTTATACATGTTAAATAGTCAAGATATATATAAGCACTACAATAAAATAAAAACACTTTTCTTTGAAGAGACCTGAAGCTTGCTTGTGGAAATGGCCTTTAGAAGAGTAGCAGCTGGTGTGATATTGTGAAGTAGTGGAAGGAGGTTTATCTGAATTGGTTGGCAAATTGTCACACCAGATGCGGGATGTCCAGAACAGGCCATCTTAGTCTGAAAAAGCATACTCCATGTTTTATTAAAATTTTACATTTTTAAAACAGTAACCCAAAACAACTATGGTTACTTTTATATTTATTTATTTATTTATTTATTTATTTATTTAGATTTTATTTATTTATTTGACACAGAGAGAGAGAGCACAAGAAGGGGGAGTGACAGGCAGAGGAAGAGGGAGAAGCAGACTTCCCACTGAGCAGGGAGCCTGATGTGGGACTCGATCCCAGGACCCTGGAATCATGACCGGAGCAGAAGGCAGATGCTTAACTGACTGAGCCACTCAGGTGTCCCAACCATGGTTATTTTAAAGAAACTCCCAACATTAAAACATTTCTTAAATTTGTGATGATATTTACATAATAATAAACTTCTCATTTTCCCCTAAGGCTGATTATTCTAGATGAAAAGGAAGTTTTTTTAATTTATCAAAAAGGGCATGGGTTTTAAAAGAATAAGAATGACTTTTTTTTTTTTTTTTTTTTTTTTTTTAGAGAGAGAGAGAGAGCATGGGTGGGGTTTGGGGAAAGGGACAGAAGGAGAGAGAATCTTAAGCAGGCTTCACACTCAGCTTGGAGCCTGATGCAGGGCTTGATTTCATGTCCCTGAGATCATGACCTGAGCCAAAATCAAGAGATGGATGCTTAACCAACTAAGCCATCCAGGTGCCCAAGAATAACCCTTCTTGTGTAGTATATGAAGCATCACTTTAATTAGAACTGGTTTCCTATACCTGAGTGACCGCAGCCCAAATCATTAACAACTAATTATAAAAATATATATTGTGAAATAAATATGAATAGAACAATCACATGTCTGAAAGCTATTGTGGCTGGAATCTTATTCACTACCTTGATTAGATCCTGGTAGAGACCAAGGAACCTTCATTTAAGAGATTTTTGTTCTCAAGAAACATAAAGAAATTCATAAGATTATTTCCTCAAGCATTTGTCATATGCTGCCTGCCAATAAATCAGTATAAAAATTCTCATTAACATCTTCTACCCAAGATAAAACACACAATTCTGACATTCAGATATTCAACTTTCTTCTCTTTCCATTTCTTCTGGATAGTAGAAGGAAATGCTTGAACAGTAATACAATATACAATTTCGAGAAAACAAAAGTCCACAGAGTACCTACATTCTTCGTTTAATTCTAGATGGTTAAAATTTAACCATTGGTGTTCAGAGGACAGCTTTGAATATTACAACAATGCTTACCATCCACTTCCACTCCGACAGAAAACACAATTGTCATTTCCACAAGCCATGCTAAATAAACATGCTAACTAAATAAGAACAGATCGCCTATCAATAAATGCAACCTAGCCCTTCCCTTCCTCAGCATGCCAATTTAAGACGATTCTAATTAGGAGCCCTGGAGTAGCTGCTGAGCACAATATAGTGTAGTCTCACTTGGATATATCTGCCTTCTAAAATTAGTTGGTAGAGATGCTTGAATTTATGTATTCAGAGTTAAAATACACAATGTCTTCTCATAATGTAATTTATATTCTATAGTTCTAATTTGTACAGATTTCCTGTACTCCTTTTAAAGTATTTTATTTTCTCAGTTTCAAACTTTCTAGAACTAACCAGTCTAATTTTTCTATAGCAAATACACAGTGGCTATGCTGCTGATAATGGTAGAAAGACTTGTGGAAAGGTAGATAGAAATAAAATCACGTATAAAGGAAAATGTCCCACCTAAGCAATGTCCCTAGTAGATATTAGAAATGACTTATTGAGTTCCATCACAATTGGCTTAAGAAAGCTAAAACCAAAAGAGGATCATGAACTTTTGGTGATTCTGGGATACCAGATACAAATTGGGTCTAATGATCTGAAGACCCTATTTTAATCAATGAATAACAAAACATATTTCATCTAACTCTGTATAGACTTATGCTTTTATCTCATACTATTAAGAGTGCTAGTTTTTCATTCTTAATCAGCATTACCACCATGAACACTACCCTCTTTATCAATTAAAATTTATCTAGATTTCCCCTTAACAAACTATACAGTGAATTTCTTCACTGATCAGCATTCCCTTGTCTGACAAATTAATAGATTCATTACAAGTTGTTTTTAGTTCTGGTGGTCCTTATGTTATTTCTGGTAATCTTGTATTATTTTTGATGTATGCAAACTATGAATTCATAATAAAGTAACCACTTTTAAAAATAATTTTATTTTTATGGTGAGTTTTTTTGCATTTTAAGCACTTTTTTCCCATCAAATTAAACTATTATTGAAAATCCAATATACTCTATACTACTGCTAGCATATGACATTGTGCTGATTTCTATTATTTTGTAAAATACTACATAATTTCTGTGTGCTGCATAATTAATATCTTATAGCTAAAATAGGTTTATCCTTATTAATTGAAACACTGTAAAATTAGTGACACATTTATCATTGGTTTTAATTATTTGAGAGGTTTCCTAACTGTTAATTTCAAGCTACTAAAGCCAGATTAAAAAAAAAAAGAGAGAGAGAGCAAATAATAGAAGCCAAAGTGAAGAAGGTTTTACTAAGAGGAGAACACTGCTTTTTGTTTTCCTTCTAAAGTGATAGTATTATTAAATTCTAAATTTCTTTTTAATATGTCAAAGAGATTTGAAGAATGGATATTAAAGGCATTCTTTTTGTTTTTTATTATTCATATAGGAAATACAAAAGAGATGAGGTTGTCTTTAAGCATGAATTCTAAATGTATTATGCAATGTCATTTAACATTACCTACGATTTATTTTATTTGCTATTTTTCTTATGGTTAAGGCAATATATGCTCATTTAAAGAAATGTAAAACAAAATAGTTATATAATCAGAGAGTTTAGCCTCTCCCTAGAATATAGAAAGCTTGAAAGAATGTCACTCCCATGCTAACAACAAGAAGAAATAAATAAACTCAAAATTATAAATTTCCTTGAATCCTCTGAGAGCTGAGGTTCACAGGAAAGCAAGTATCCTGAAATCAAGGACAAGAGCCTCCTCAAAGACAGACTAGCTGCAAGCTGGCTGACCTGTGACAGAGCCCTGATGGAAGAGGGGCCAGGCCAGAAAAGCAGGTGAGAAGAAATCAGACCAAATTGGCAACAAATAGCAATGGTCAAGTCTGAGCAATGTTAGAGTATAAGGTATAGGGTTAGAGATCCCCGAGGAGGAGCTGCAGACAAAAGCACAGTCTGTAGTCTCTATAGGCTCCTCTTGGTCCTCCATGGGGTGCTAAAGACAAAAATGGTAAAGGATGAGAGAGTAGGTAGAGACAGCCTCTGGTTCTTGTGTAGACGTAGACTTTCCAAATATTTGAAGAGTAAGAATTTCACCAAAAGGATATATGGTTGGGAAAGAAGCACAAGAAAAGATGCTCAACATAGTATTCATTGGGGGCAAAGCAAATTAAAGAACACTGGAATACCACAACACAGGTTTTAGTTTGGAAGAACTTGAAGAAACAATAATACCAGTGTCTGACAAAATCAGAGCAATTGGAGCACTCATACTTTGCTTGTGGGAATGCTAAATAATACACCATTTAGGAAAACATTCTGACAGTTTCTTACAGAGGTAAAAATTCACTTCATATGACCAGAATTCCCACTCTTAGATGTTTGTCCAGGATAAATGAAAATTTATGTTCGTACAAAAACTTATACAGTAATGTCTTCAGAAGATTTATCAAAAAATCACACACAAAAAATCCTGGATTTTGTTAGAACAACCTAAATGTTCTACCACTTGTGAATGCATAGATACACTATGGTATATCCATATGATAGATTTATTCTCAGAAATAAAGGGAATGATCAATTGATACAGATTATAATATTGATGACTCTCAAATTGATTATGTTAAGTAAAAGAAGTTATACTCAAAAAGATGCATACTTATAATTCATTTCTATGACATGCAATTTTATTTATATGATATTCTGGAAAAGACAAAACTTTAGGGAAAGAAAACAGATCAGTGGTTGTCAATGGCAGAAATGAAGAAGAGAGGATAAAAGGGCACAAGGGAACTTTTGGGGTAATAGAATATTCCATATTTTTTAAAGATTTTATTTATTTGAGAGAGACAGAGAGCACAAGTCGGGGGGAGGGGCAGAGGGAGGAGAGAAGGAAAAGCTGAGTCCCCGCTGAGCGGAAGCCCAGCAGTGGGGCTTGATCCTAGGATCCTGAGATTGTGAGCCAAAGTCAAATGCTTAACTGACTGAGCCACCCAGGTTCCCCTCCATATTTTGATTGTTGGTTTGGTTATATAATTATATGCCTCTGTCAAAACTCTCAGAACTCTACATTAAAAAGGGTGAATTTTACTGAATGAAATTATACCTCAAGAACCTGACTTTAAAAATAGTTATCACTTGGGGTGCCTGGGTGGCTCAGTCAGTTAAGCATCTTGCCTTCAGCTCACGTCATGATCTCAGAGTCCCGGGATCAAGTCCTGGGATCCAGCCCCACATCAGCCTCCTTGCTCAACAGGGAGTCTGCTTCTCCTTCTCCCTCTGACCCTCCTCTTGCTCCTCTCTCTCTCTCTCTCACACTCTTTCTCTCAAATAAATAAATAAAATCTAAAAAAATAGTTATCACATCAATTTATAACAGTTTGATGGCCAATACGAATTATAGATTTATACATATGCATATGTCAACTAATAACCACGTATTTATTTGTACCTTATGTTCAATATATCCTTCACATTAATATGCAAGCATTAACTTATTTCATTTTCAAAATAGCCTTATAAGGAAGGTACTACTGTTGTCATCATTGTTTGTTGGACAAACTGAGACTCAAGAGGTATATAACTCACCCAAGATCATTGAATCTCTCAGTGGCAAAGCAATGGTTTGAACACAGACAATCTGGGGCCAAAGATTAAGCCCGTAATCTCATTAAATAGTTATATAGTCACAAGTATTTATATACAATTATATATAGCCATATATGGTGTTATATATATATATGTGTGTATATATATATATATATGCAAAGTTATATATTTCCTTACTATTGTCATAAACCAAATAATTTTGGAAATTTGGAAATGAAGATTCCTATAACATAAATGATATAATACTAAGAAATCAAGGGAGAAAAGCAGACACAGAGAAAAAATATATGTGTGTATTTGATTATCATTACCTGGAGTAGTTATGTTCTACAAAGTCTCCACAAATATTGAGTTAGCAAATGCTGAATCACTGTCCTTAGAAGAAACACAAGGTTAGGTGCTTACAAATTTCTGTTCACATTTCCATTAACTGATCGTTGTATAACCTTGTTTCTAGCATGTTTCTGTTTAAAAAAAAATATTTCAAAAATTCTGGAAGAGAACACAGGCAGAAATTTCTTTGATATCAGCTGTAGCAACATTTTTCTAGATATGTCTACCCAGGCAAGGGCAATAAAAGTAAAAATAAATTATTGGGACTACATCAAAATAAAAGCCTTCTGCACAGCAAAGGAAACAATCAACAAAACTAAAAGGCAACCTACAGAATGGGAGAAAATATTTGCAAATGACATATCCAATAAAGGGTTAGTATCCAAAATGCATAATGCATTTATACAACTCAACACCCAAAAAACAAATAATCCAAGTAAAAAATGGGAAGAAGACATGAATGGACATTTCTCTAAAGAAGACATCCAGATGGCCAGCAGACACAAGAAAAGATGCTCAATATCACTCATCATCAAGGAAGTGCAAAACAAAACAACAATGAGATATGACCTCATACCTGTCAAAATGCTTAAAATCAAAAACACAAAAAACAAGTGCAAGGATGCGGAGGCAAGGATGTGGAGAAAAATGAACCTCTTGCACTGTTGGTGGGAATGCAAACTGGTGTAGCCACTGTGGAAAACAGTATGGAGGGTCCTAAAAAAGTTAAAAATAAATCTACCCTATCATCTAGCAATCATACCACTAGATATTTATCCAAAAAATACAAAAACACTAATTCAAAGGAATACATTTAACCCTCTTTTTATAGCAGAATTATTTACAATAGCCAAATTATGGAAGCAACCCAAGTGTCCATCGATGGATGGATGGAGAGAGAAGTAGTACATATATACAATGGAATATTATTCAGCCATAAAAAAGGAATGAAATCTTACCATTTGCAACAACACAGATGGAGCTAGAGAAGATCATGCAAAATGAAATAAGTCAGTCAGAGGAAGACACATGGATTTCACTCATGTGTGTGGAATTTAAGAAACAAAACAAATGAACAAAGGAAAGAAAAAAGAGACAAATCAAGAAACAGACTCTTACCTATAGAGAACAAACTGATGCTTACCAAACAGGAGGTGGGTGGGGGGATGGTGAAAATAGGTGATGGGGATTAAGGAGTGCACTTGTGATGAGCATTGAGTAATGTATGGAATTGTTGAATCACTATATTATACACCTGAAACTAATATAACATTGTATGTTACCTATACTGGAATTAAAAAAAAACTTAATAAATAATTATTTCATATATTTTGTTGATTCATTAACTTTGAACTCACAGCCTGCAGCCTTTAACTCATGCCCAAATGAAGCTCATCTAAAGACAAATTGTCTCCATCAGGTACATCAGCTTTCTCGTACTTAGAAATGCTAGACAGCATTTTGTAGTATGCTTAAGAGTCACTTTAAACATCAAAATCACCAACCAAAAGCACAAAAATGAGAAAAATAGGGCACTAAATATATAGTGAAAATGATATTTATTTACAGTATGGGAACTGATAAAGAAGTCAGAACTTCACCTTGATCAACTTCACATGGGAACTTTTGACAAGATAATTTGGCAATTCATATTTTTAACCGCTCCGCATATGCACGTCAGAGGATGACCAAGAAAGCACTTTAAGTATGGATTTTAGGTTGAAATGCGTTTTAGTGAGTAGGAGAGTTGGCATGTAAGAAATCTGCTAATAATGAAGATTGATTGATTGTGTGTGTGTATGTGTGTGTATGTATGTGTGATTTCCACACAATGATGTATTTTTCTTTATTTATTAGTATTATGTCATGGCATTTTCTTTTCCAAAATTATTTAAATTCATCTTTGGAATTGTTACATTTGGTGTATAATACTGGCATGTTTTATATGATCAATTAATTAGCTATATTTAAGTATTGCAAGTTTTGTATTCCTTTTGTATCATAAATAATTTTTTCAATAAAAAAAATTCCTCATTTTTTTCCTACTTTATCTTCCACCAGGAGAATGAAAACTTCCCAGGGTCATCAATATTTTGCCGTTTTGTTCACTGTTGGATCTTTTTTGGGACCATTCTTAGAACATAGTAGATGTTCAATTAATATTTGAATGAATAAGTGAATACACCTAAAGCCTGATGGAATGAGGGGATCTGGATTCACTGACTTATACTCTCAGGAGGAAAAAAAATTCTTCCATACTTGCAGGATAGACGTTCACCTTAAGAGTGAAAAAAGAAGAGAAATCCGTAGTTAAATGATCAGGTTTACCATCCATCTCAGGGAATATCCATCCATGTCAGAATAAAATAACAATGTTTCTATATTTAGATACTTGAAAGAGGACTCAAATTTCTGTATATGAAATAATATTTCGTAGAAACAATTGAAAATAATACCCACCATTTTTGAGGTTATGTATAGTTTGTCAATCTGACAACATAATCTATTTACAAATCTGAGTAAGAACAATTTGAGTAAACCTTCCATATCTATAGCAGGACTCTTATTAATGTGAATATTCTTTTCATTCTGTTATATAAATATTATGTAATTAATACTGTACATGGTAGTGGTAAATGTAATTACTTGAACTTTAGATAAAAATAAAGGATCTGACCAAGTGAACCAGAAAGAATCATTAAATCCTTTTTTGAGTAAGATGGATGTCCCTTATTATCAAGCCAGCTTGAGCCCAGCAACCCATTACCAAGGGAAGTTCTCACATGGGTAGAATCTGCTATTGCTGTTTCCTCTCAAAGGATTAGTTCTATGAATGCCAATTTCCTAAGAAAGTTAAGTCAGTATGGTCAAGAATATTTGAGTGAAACAGAAAAATATAGTGGTGCCTATTAATTAAATGAATAATCTCTGTTTTTGAGAGAAATACAAATCCTTGTTGCTTCTTTAACAAACTGCTGAGTTCCACCTCCTATCTCAAACTCTAGAAACACAGTTGAAAGTATTATTAGCCTCAATAGTCTACCATAGAACTGACTCTAATTCAACTTGCAATTTATATAAAAATTTTGAGTCTTTTCCTCCACCTTCATAGAGTTGCCTATAAGAAAATTGTTCAGCCATTCAGTTGAATTTTCTGATATGCACAGAGAACATATAATTAAAAAAAATCGTGCTTATGGATGTTTAGATTTAACACAAGAATGTGTTTGGTGACCTTGATATGAAACAGTTTCTGTGGATTGGTTGGCATAAAATGAAATGAAAAGTGAATGAGAAATGAAGAAATGGATATAACTTAAAAAAAACAAAGCAAACAAAACAAACAAAAAAACCTTCCAATAATTTTATGAATAAAAGTGATAGAGAAAAAAGAATCATGATGGGGGCGCCTGGGTGGCTCAGTCGTTAAGCGTCTGCCTTCAGCTCAGGTCATGATCCCAGGGTCCTGGGATCGAGCCCCGCATCGGGCTCCCTGCTCGGCGGGAAGCCTGCTTCTCCCTCTCCCACTCCCCCTGCTTGTGTTCCCTCTCTCGCTGTGTCTCTCTCTGTCAAAAAATAAATTAAAAAAAAAATCTTTTAAAAAAGAAAAAAGAATCATGATGGAAAGGCTTGTTTTTTTGTTTTTGTTTTTGTTTTAAGCTTTGGAGACATTAGAGTATTTTGTGTGCTTATGAGGACTGACTTCTGGAAAAAAGGAGAAAAGAGAAAATATAGAGGAATTCATGCAAACAAACTGCAGAAGAAAAGCAGTCACTGTTAATTCTAGTTCACTCAAATAACAATAAAATACTGTAAGAAGTATTAATTTTAGATGATAGTGTGCTAAAAATTAAACCAAAGAAAGGTAATATAAAATATTTTTTAGTATGAAGAAACATTATCATGTAGCTACACCTGAACTAAATTAAGAAAAGTGATTTTCATGTTAGCATTTCATATTATATTTTACAATAGTTTCAAAAATAATGATAAAACAAATGAATAACTCTGAAATGTTGAATTGTGTTATTTTTTTAACCTTTGTTATTCACTAAATAAATTTGAGAATTTATTAATTTATTATATTTTATTTGTTATTCCTCTAGAATTTAGAGGAATTTTTATTTTTTTATTTTTATTTTTATTTTCATTTTTATTTTTATTACTTTTTTCTTTTTTAGGTTTTTATTTAAATTCCAGTTAGTTAACATAGAGTGCAATATTAATTTCAGTAGTAGAATTTTGTGATTCATCATTTATGTACAACACTGAATGCTCATCACCACAAGCATCTTCCCTAACCCCCATTTCCTATTTAACCTACCCCCCACACCTCCCCTCCAGCAAACCTCAGTTTGTTCTCTACAATTGAGTCTGTTTTGTGGTTTACCTTAGAATAGTCACATTTTTTTAAAAAAAAATAAAGGGTTATAACCATGTCACTGAGGCTTTACTAGGTTGAAAATTCAGATGAAAGATAGGATCTTAGGTAAATTATTGTGCACAGAGAGTAGAAAGCTATTTAAATACAGGCAGAGTTCACAGTCTGTGAACTATCTTTTGCCACTATTAGGATAAATCTAATAAACTCAACTTTTATGTCCCTTTTCATTGCAATATTAGCATGGGTGATGAGTGTATCCATTAGCAAAGTAAGTTTGTCTTAAACAATGGTGAGTTAGAAGGTTTCAATTGAAATGATGAATAGCTAAGACATTTTACATCTTGGATTGGTCTAGGGATGTGCCAGGAGACAAGTATCTATGAATATTTCCATACTTCTGCACACAACCCAGACTTTATGAGCAAAGGACAAAGGTTAAAAGATGATTAAAGAGCAAATATGCCTTGAAAGTTAGTGATAAAGTGAAAGTGAATTCCTCTAAAGAAAATGAGACTTAATCTTCCCTAGAGCCATTTGCTTACATTTCAGGGGTGAACTTAGAAAGAGCCCCATCTCCCACCTCCTTCCATCCCCAGACATTTGTTTGTCTTTTTTTCTCCCTCTTTCTTCTCTGTCCCTTCTCTTCTTTCTCCCTTCTCTCTTCTCTCTCTGTCTCTTCCTCCAACCCTCCCACCACAAACTTCAAAGAGGAGGTGCACGCCACCCAACCCAACATCACATCCAAATCTCATACTTTCAGCGGTTGCTCTCCTGCATTGCACCCCCATTGCATATGCAGAGTAACATGAGGCTGTCACATCCCATGAAGATCGTGTCCTGGAAACTGCCACTAAAATGTTCTGTGAGTAATAAACTGTCTGTTCTCTGATCCAGAGACCTCATGTTTTCTCTCAGAATACAAACTGCAATGAACAATTAGCGGTTTCTTGACAAAAGCCATCAGAGAGAAGGGCTCAAAATGGTAGCCCTCAGTTTTTGTCTAGTAAATATCTTGCCTCTGAGTGAAAACAGTTACACAGAGAATCAAGCCAACATCTTTACATTTTTCCCTGAGATTTCTCATTTCCTGCAAAATTCTATCCAAGGTATTTCCACTCCTGATCTGCCTCACCCCATCCACCTAATTCTCATCTGGTTTAAGGGCTATACATACTCTGTCAAGTCATTTTTAGCCCTGGAAACTATGTGAACATATGTATCTTGTATGATTTTGGTCTGAGATTAGGAAAAAATAAATGTGTGGGTAGTTTCCTTGGGTTTTACTTGGATTCTTGGATATTACATTTTGTTCCTTATTTAGCATATTCTTTCTCTAAATGTTTCATTCTACTTCTGTGTTTCTTGAAGTGTAAACATTTACTGACTCCTATGTCATTTCTATAACCCTGCTTGCTAAAATAATTTATTCCTACTGTCCCCAATTCTGCCACATTCTTGACAACAGCCATTTGACAACAGCATTTCTTTAAAATAATTTTAACCTATCAGATGGAGTATTTTGGGTAGTTATCATCAATAAAAAATATACATAGCACAAATATATAACTTATGACATTTAAAAATAAACTTAATAATATTAGATTCACACCAATACCTATTTTCTTAATAATACCTATTTCCAATTTCAAATAGGTAAAATTATTTTATAGATTTGATCTTCATTTTAAAATAGTCAGATTTATAAATACAAATCACCACTTATTTCTCCATTTGATAAAATTGACTGCAACACTTTACAACTTGTTAGCACAGAGGTGCCTGGGTGGCTCAGTCATTAAGCGTCTGCCTTCGGCTCAGGCCATGATCCCAGGGTCCTGGGATGGAGCCCCACATTGGGCTCTCTGCTCAGTGGGAAGCCTGCTTCTCCCTCTGCCCCTCCCCCTGCTTTTGTTCCCTCTCTCACTGTTTCTCTCTGTCAAATAAATAAACAAAATCTTTAAAAAAAAACCTAACTTGTTAGCACATACCTCACACATCATAGGTTCCTTAAATATTGGTGGTGTGAATAAAATTGCCAGATAGTGTTCTTAATAGTCATGAATACTGTTACTACATGTGTCAGCAAAGCTGTTTAGCAAACCTAAAAGGACCTGATTGTTTTTGGATATAATATTTGTCCTAATATGACTGTAGCATTTTCACGAGTCATATTACAAATCTCTGCCCCAAGTAAGTAAACATTTTTTATTATGTTGTTTAGGTTTGGTCTGATCACCCTCTACCCTGTATTATTTTTGTTTTTGTTTTTGTTTGAGCACCCTGTATTTTTCGTGTCAGTTCATGCTTGGGACAAAGATCCCTGCAAATTTGCTCAGAGTACAAAGAGTGATTAAAAGACCAAACTCCGGACCCAACCTTACAAATATAATAGAAGTAAATTACTTAAGTTTATTTACAAAACACAGGAGGTAAAACAAAGAAGCCAAGTAAAATTAAGACTGATACTAAATCTAATAATATGACAAGGACATGTTCTAGGATTTGGGACCCCATGGTTGTAAACATTCATTCCACCCATGGAGAAAACAGTTTCTTTCCATTCCAAAATGCACCTAACTGCACTTGGGGTTCCATATACCATAATATCCAGAAGGTATTTTATTTAAAGGGGAAAGGTAAGATAGTAGGAATAGTAGTGCCTCCATTATAGAATTTGAGAATCAGATGCTTACTTCCTGTCAATTCGAGGCTCTGGTCACTCTGAGGAAAGTCCTACCATTCATGTGTTCAGTTGTTTAGTGTGAAAGACATTAAAATAACTATTATAATCCAAACCTTTTAATCAAAACTTGCATTAGAAGAAAACAATAGTTGCATTTGTCACTTAAAAAAGTTGCATTTGTCACTTAACTCATTTCATCCTCTAATTTTTTTCCTGCAAATTTGGTAGGGCTGATATAATTATTTCTTTTACATGAATGAAGGTCAGTGAGAATATTGTAGGATCATTAATCACAGAGCTGGAGCCATCACTATGTCTGATCTACTGGCCTTGAAATAACTATAATGCAGGCTGAGCACTTAGAGACAGTCTGAGAACACCTTACACTCTTACACTCAAGTCCATTGTTTACTTGAGGAGAAGTTGTGCAGGTCTGTTCCAGGGCATTGGTTTTCCCTTCTACATCATGTATAGCTCCATGGTGATTCTTTCCTACTCCTATTTCTTTCACTTCCTCTTCATAAGTCCTCCTTTCAGATATAGTTCATTCACATTTCCATTAAAATTTCTAAAAAGGGAGTCACTGAAGGCATACAAAACTCGAGGTGCTATATACAGCAGGAAAAACAAATGTTGCTGTGCTGTTTTACAAATAACAAGGAACAAAGACAAGGACATAGGATAAATACGGATATATACACATGGACTGTTTGCCTGCAGGTAAGCAGTGTTTTATTATGTATTATGGTAAAGGTTAAGAGTACAAACTTTAAAGCTAGAGGGGCTGATCAGGGTGATCATATTGTTATATATCTAGATGGCTTACCTGGAGGAGATAAGGGCAAACTAACTATTAAATGAAACTCTGGATCAGAATTTAAGTTTATCTCTTGTTTCATTTAGTGTCTCATAAAGGCAATATGCCAGACACTGATGTTGATGGTTTAAAGATTCTTAAATAAACTTGCTTGAGTTGATTTTATTCCCTTTCCCCTCTATTGGGATTTTTTTTTAAAAGATTTTTTTTTTTATTTATTTATTTGAGAGATCGAGAATGAGAGAGAGAGAGCACATGAGAGGGGGGAGGGTCAGAGGGAGAAGCAGACTCCCCGCCGAGCAGGGATCCCGATGCTGGACTCGATCCCGGGACTCCAGGATCATGACCCGAGCCGAAGGCAGTCGCTTAACCAACTGAGCCACCCAGGGATTTTTTATATCTACAATGTCAATTAAGGGCAATATTTTAAATTCTTGGTCTTCCTGACCTAATGCTCTTGCTTTCTATGGTAGATGTGATCCAATTTTCTGTATTTTTTTTTAAATCTTATACTTCAGTTATTTTAACTGTGAGTTTATATTCCCCAGGCATATGCCTACTCCTACTCTTTATTGGGAGGGGGTTAAGAGCCCTATTCTCTGAATTTAAGTAGAGGGAGGAGAGCCTAGGACCCCACAGAGACACTACACAATATACCTGTTTGCTGATTCTCTCTCCTAAGGTTCTCAGCCTTAAAAAATATTATACTCGATTTGCCATTTAACAAGCCCTGATGGGGAAGGAGATTGGAAGTTGAGTAACAAATGTCAAAGAGCATTCACTCCTCTTCCATGAGTACACTGAGCTACCAGATATTTGTCTTTGGACTCCAGTACCATGAGCTGGCCAGGCTGTTGCCATATTTCAACCTAGAGGTGCAAGTGATGGTGGTCTTCTCAAGGCCATGTGGAGTAAAAGCAAATGTCAAGAAGGGTTGTTCCAGTCTATCCAGGTCTTCTTAGAAGTTCAAGGCAATCTTCCATTGCTTTAGAGATTTCTAATGTTTGTATTTTCTTCAGAGAGAGCTAACAGTATTTCTGGGGGCAGTATCTCAAGCCTTGATATCTCCCTTAGATAGATGAGTTCTTCAAAGACTTGCCCCAAGCCAAGTCAGTGGGGAAAGATTTGTGGTAGCCTCAGAACTTAAAAATCAATGAAATCTTCCTAAGAAAAATTATTTATAATCAAAGATTTCTCACAGAATTCCAAAATTATGAACTTTTTGGAAAGGAACAAAAGACACAGTGCCTCTGACCTCCCATTTTCAGGTTGAGGAAACTGAGTTTAGAAAGGTCATCTCAATGATTTCTTATTTTTTTTAATGTTTTTAATGTTATGTTAATCACCATACATTACATCATTAGTTTTTGATGTAGAGTTCCATGATTCATTGTTTGTGCATACACCCAGTGCTCCATGCAGAACGTGCCCTCTTTAATACCCATCACCAGGCTAACCCATCCCCCCAACCCCCTCCATTCTAGAACCCTCAGTTTGTTTTTCAGAGTCCATCGTCTCTCATGGTTCGTCTCCCCCTCCGACTTACTCCCCTTCATTCTTCCCCTCCTGCTAACTTCTTTTTTTTTTTTCTTAACATATATTGCATTATTTGTTTCAGAAGTACAGATCTGTGATTCAACAGTCTAGCACAATTCACAGCGCTCACCATAGCACATACCCTCCCCAATGCCTATCACCCAGCCACCCGATCCCTCCCACCCCCCAACACGCCAGCAACCCTCAGTTTCTTTCCTGAGATTAAGAATTCCTCATATCAGTGAGGTCATATGATACATGTCTTTCTCTGATTGACTTATTTCACTCAGCATAACACCGTCCGGTTCCATCCACGTCGTTGCAAATGGCAAGATCTCATTCCTTTTGATGGCTGCATAATACTCCATTGTGTATATATACCACATCTTCTTTATCCATTCATCTGTCGATGGACATCTTGGCCCTTTCCACAGTTTGGCTATTGTGGACATTGCTGCTATAAACATTGGAGTACACGGACCCCTTCGGATCCCTACATTTGTATCTTTGTGGTAAATACCTAATAGTGCAATTCCTGGATCATATGGTAGCTCTATTTTCAACTGTTTGAGGAACCTCCATACTGTTTTCCAGAGTGGTTGCACCAGCTTGCATTCCCACCAACAGTGTAGGAGGGTTCCCTTTTCTCCGCATCTCTGTTTCCTGACTTGTTAATTTTAGCCATTCTGACTAGTGCGAGGTGGTATCTCATTGAGGTTTTGATTTGGATTTCCCTGATGCCAAGCTATGGTGAGCACTTTTTCATGCTCCTGTTGGCCATTTGGATGTCTTCTTTGGAAAAATGTCTGTTCATGCCTTCTGCCCATTTCTTGATTGGATTATTTGTTCTTTGGCTGTTGAGTTTGTTAAGTTCTTTATAGATTTTGGATACTAGCCCTTTATCTGATATGTCATTTGCAAATATTTTCTCCCATTCTGTCGGTTGTCTTTTGGTTTTGTGGACTGTTTCATTTGCTGTGCAAAAGCTTTTTATCTTGATGAAATCCCAATAGTACATTTTTGCCCTGGCTTCCCTTGCCTTTGGCGATGTTTCTAGGAAGAAGTTGCTGTGGCTGAGGTCGAAGAGGTTGCTGTCTGTGTTCTTCTTTAGAATTTTGATGGACTCCTGACTCATGTTTAGGTCTTTCAACCATTTGGAGTCTATTTTTGTGTGTGGTGTAAGGAAATGGTCCAGTTTCATTCTTCTGCATGTGGCTGTCCAATTTTCCCAACACCATTTGTTGAAGAGACTATCTTTTTTCCATTGGACATTCTTTCCTGCTTTGTCAAAGATTAGTTGACCATACACTTGACGGTCCATTTCTGGGCTCTCTATTCTGTTCCATTGATCTATGTGTCTGTTTTTGTGCCAGTACCATACTGTTTTGATGATGACAGCTTTGTAAAAGAGCTGGAAGTCTGGAATTGTGATGCCCCCAGCTTTGCTTTTCTTTTTCAATATTCCTCTGGCTATTCGGGGTCTCTTCTGGTTCCATACAAATTTTAGGATTATTTGTTCCATTTCTTTGAAAAAAGTGGTTGGTATTTTGATGGGGGTTGCATTGAATGTGTAGATTGCTCTAGGTAGCATTGACATCTTCACAATGTTGGTTCTTCCAATCCATGAGCATGGAACCTTTTTCCATTTCTTTGTGTCTTCTTCAATTTCTTTCATGAGTATTTTATAATTTTCTGAGTACAGATCCTTTGCCTCTTTGGTTAGATTTATTCCTAGGTATCTTATGGTTTGGGGTGCAATTGTAAATGGGATCGACTCCTTGATGTGTCTCTCTTCTGTCTTGTTGTTGGTGTATAGGAATGCTACTGATTTCTGTGCATTGATTTTATATCCTGCCATTTTACTGAATTCCTGTATGAGTTCTAGCAGTTTTGGGGTGGAGTCTTTTGGGTTTTTCCACATACAGTATCATATCATCTGCAAAGAGTGAGAGTTTGACTTCTTCATTGCCGATTTGGATGCCTTTGATTTCTTTTTGTTGTCTGATTGCTGTGGCTAGGACTTCTAATACTATGTTGAATAGCAGTGGTGATAGTGGACATCCCTGCCATGTTCCTGACCTTAGGGGAAAAGCTCTAAGCTGAGAATGATATTTGCTGTAGGTTTTTCGTAGATGGCTTTTGTGATATTGAGGTATGTACCCTCTATCCCTATACTCTGAAGAGTTTTGATCAAGAAAGGATGTTGTACTTTGTCAAATGGTTTTTCTGCATCTATTGAGAGCATCATATGATTCTTGTTCTTTCTTTTGTTAATGTATTGTATCACGTTGATTGATTTGTGGATGTTGAACCAACCTTGCAGCCCAGGGATAAATCCCACTTCGTCATGGTGAATAATCCTTTTGATGTACTGTTGGATCCTATTGGCTAGTATTTTGGTGAGAATTTTTGCATCCATGTTCATCAAGGATATTCGTCTGTAATTCTCCTTTTTGATGGCATCTTTGTCTGGTTTTGGGATCAAGGTAATGCTGGCCTCATAAAATGAGTTTGGAAGTTTTCCTTCCATTTTATTTTTTGGAACAGTTTCAGGAGAATAGGTATTAATTCTTCTTTAAATGTTTGATAGAATTCCCCTGGGAAGCCATCTGGCCCTGGGCTTTTGTTTGTTGGGAGATTTTTGATGACTGCTTCAATTTCCTGAGTGGTTATAGGTCTGTTCAGGTTTTCTATTTCTTCCTGGTTCACTTTTGGTAGTTGATACATCTCTAGGAATGCACCCATTTCTTCCAGGTTATCTCATTTGCTGGCATAGAGTTGCTCATAATATGATCTTATAATTGTTTGTATTTCTTTGGTGTTGGTTTTGATCTCTCTTCTTTCATTCATGATTTTGTTGATTTGGGTCATTTCTCTTTTCTTTTTGATAAGTCTGGCCAGGGGTTTATCAATTTTTTTTAAAGATTTTATTTATTTATTTGAGAGGAAGAATGAGAGAGAGAGAGCACATGAGAGGGGGTAGGGTCAGAGGGAGAAGCAGACTCCCTGGCGAGCAAGGATCCCAATGCGGGACTCGATCTCGGGACTCCAGGATCATGAACTGAGCCGAAGGCAGTGGCTTAAACAACTGAGCCACCCAGGCGCCCAGGGGTTTATCAATCTTGTTAATTCTTTCAAAGAACCAGCTCCTAGTTTCATTGATCTATTCTACTGTTCTTTTGGTTTCTATTTCATTGATTTCTGCTCTGATCTTTATTATTTCTCTTCACCTGCTGGGTTTAGGCTTTATTTGCTGTTTTTTCTCTAGCTCCTTTAGGTGTAGGGTTAGGTTGTGTATTTGAGACCTTTCTTGTTTCTTGAGAAAGGCTTGTATTGCTATATACTTCCCTCTCAGGACTGCCTTTGCTGTATCCCAAAGATTTTGAACAGTTGTGTTTTCATTTTCATTGGTTTCCATGAATTTTTTTAATTCTTCTTTAATTTCCTGGTTGACCCATTCATTCTTTAGTAGGATGCTCTTTAGCCTCCATGTATTTGAGTTCGTTCCAACTTCCCTCTTGTGATTGAGTTCTAGTTTCAAAGCATTGTGGTCTGAAAATATGCAGGGAATAATCCCAATCTTTTGGTACTGGTTGAGACCTGATTTGTGACCTAGGATGTGATCCATTCTGGAGAATGTTCCATGGGCACTAGAGAAGAATGTGTATTCTGTTGCTTTGGGATGGAATGTTCTGAATATGTCTGTAAAGTCCATTTGGTCCAGTGTTTCATTTAAATAAAGTCTTTATTTCCTTGTTGATCTTTTGCTTAGATGATCTGTCCATTTCAGTCAGGGGGGTGTTAAAGTCCCCCACTATTATTGTATTGTTGTTGATGTGTTTCTTTGCTTTTGTTATTAATTGCCTTATATAATAGGCTGCTCCCATGTTAGGGGCATAGATATTTACAATTGTTAGATCTTCTTGGTGGATAGACCCTTTAAGTAGGATAGAGTGTCCTTCCTCATCTCTTATTATAGTCTTTCTTTTAAAGTCTAATTTGTCTGATATAAGGATTGCCACCCCAGCTTTCTTTTGGTGTCCATTAGCATGGTAAATGGTTTTCCACCCCCTCACTTTCAATGTGGGGGCGTCTTTGGTTCTACAATGAGTCTCTTGCAGACAGCATATCGATGGGTCTTGTTTTTTAATCCAATCTGATAGCCTGTGTCTTTTGATTGGTGCATTTAGCCCATTTACATTCAGGGTAACTATTGAAAGGTATGAATTTAGTGCCATTGTATTGCCTGTACAGTGACTGTTAATGTACTGTCTGTGTTCCTTTCTGATCTATGTTGCTTTTAGGCTCTCTCTTTGCTTAGAGGACCCCTTTCAATATTTCTGGAGGGCTGGTTTCGTGTTTGCAAATTCCTTTAGTTTTTGTTTGTCCTGGAAGCTTTTTATCTGTCCTTCTATTTTCAATGACAGCCTAGCTGGATATAGTATTCTTGGCTGCATATTCTTCTCGGTTAGTGCTCTGAAGATATCTTGCCAGTCCTTTCTGGCCTGCCAGGTTCTGTGGATAGGTCTGCTGCCAATCTAATGTTTCTACCATTGTACATCACATATCTCTTCTCCCGAGCTGCTTTCAGGATTTTCTCTTTGTCTCTGAGACTCGTAAGTTTTACTATTAGATGTCGGGGTGTTGACCTATTTTTATTGATTTTGAGAGGGGTTCTCTGTGCCTCCTGGACTTTGATGCCTGTTTCCTTCCTCACATTAGGGAAGTTCTCTGCTATTATTTGCTCCAAAATACCTTCTGCCCCTCTCTCTCTTTCTTCTTCTTCTGGGATCCCAATCATTCTAATGTTGTTTCATCTTATCGTATCGCTTATCTCTCGAATTTTGCCCTCATGGTCCTGTAGTTGTTTCTCTCTCTTTTTCTCAGCCTCTTTATTTTCCATCATTTGGTCTTCTATATCGCTGATTCTCTCTTCTGCCTCATTTATCCTAGCAGTTAGTGCCCCCATTTTGGATTGCACCTCATCAATAGCCTTTTTGATTTCGACTTGGTTAGATTTTAGTTCTTTTATTTTTCCAGAAAGGGTTTCTCTAATAACTTCCATGCTTTTTTCAAGCCCAGCTAGTATCTTTAAAGTCATAATTCTGAACACCAGGTCCAACATTGTACTAATGTGCATATTGAGTAGGTCCCTGGCAGATGGTACTACCTCTTGTTCTTTTTCCTGAGGTGATTTTTTTTGTCTTGTCATTTTGTTCAGAGGAGAATAGATGAATGAGAGAACAAAATGCTAACAGGTTAACAACGTCCCCAGGAAATATACTCTATACAAATCAGAAAAGACCTGAAACCAGGGGAAAAGAAAGGGAAAGAAAGAAAAAAGAAAGAGAAAAAAAAAAAGAAAAAGAAAAAGATAAAATCAAACAAAAACAGAACAATACAAAAAAACCCGAATATGATCAAATATGATCAGGCTAGTGCATAGATCAGTTCCACACACTAGATTTTGGGTGTATTTTGGTCTGTTAGAAGAAAGTGCCTCCTAAAATTTTAAAGGAAGAAAGACTCCTATATGTACAAAATAAGGGTTGATACAATGAAGGGATGTAAGATGAAAGATGTAAAGATGTAAAGATGAAAAATATAAAAGATTTTATAAAAGGAATTGATAAGAAGTTGTTTGAAAAAAGAAAGTTTAAAAAAAAAAGAAAAGAAAAAAAGGGAGAGAATGTGATCAGGCAGGAGACTAGAACAAAGCCATACACTAGTGATTTTGGGTATATTTTGATCTGTTAGAAGAAACTGTATCTCAAAATTTTAAAGAGAGAACAACTTATATATATATATGCCAAAAATAAGGGTAACTACTATGAAGGGATAAAATATGACTCTAGAAATGAAAAATAAAAAAATTTTTTTTAAAAAAAGGGATTGATAAGATGTTGGTTGAAAAAGGGAAAAAGAAAAATTAAAAAAAAAAACAGTTAAAAAATTAACTTTGAAAAACTAATGAATCACGGTAAAAAAAAGCCATGAATTCTATGTGCAGTATTCCCCTAGCACTGGAGTTCTCCAGTTCTCCTTGATCGGTAAACTTGGTCTTGGCTTGCTGGTTGTTCGTGCTGATCTTCTGGGGGAGGGGCCTGTTCCCATGGTTCCTAAACGTCTTTGCCGGAGGTGGAATTGCCCCGCCCTTGTCGGTCCGGCTAAGCAAGCTGCTCAGGTTTGCTCTCAGGAGCTTTTGTTCCCTGCAAGCTCTCGGTGCAGCTTTGGAGGACGAGAGTGAAAATGGCAGCCTCCCAGTCTCTTCCTGGAGGAGCTGAGACCTCGGGGCCCCACTCCTCAGTGCACCCCCAGAGAAAAGCAGTCAATCATTCTCGTTTCCCCAGTCTCCAGCCACAGTCTGTGCTCACCCGGCTTGTGACCAAGCGTTTCTATCTCTGGCACCCGACCCCGTGTGGAGTCTCCAAACCTAGCACATCCCTGCGGTGCGCTCCCGCGCTGCTCCTCCCGGGAGAGGAAGGGGAGTCTCCCCAGCTCTGCCGCTTGTTGGGTCCCTGCTGGAGGAGCAGTGGCCCGACTGGGCCTTGGATCACAGTTTATGGCAACCCTGAGCTGAGAGCCCGCGCCTCGGCTCCGTCTCTGCAGCCGGTTTCCCCGCTCCGATACCTGGGAGCTCTGGCGCACTCAGTCTCCCCCGGTCTTTCTGTGACCCCGAGGGTCCTGAGACCACACTGTCCTGCGAGGGTTCCACCCCCCGCTTAGCCACTGGAGCGACTTCCCTCAGCGGAGCCGACTTCTAAAAGTTCCGATTTTGTGCTCCGCGGCTCTATCACTTGCCAGAAGCGGCCGACGGAGGCCCCCTCCCCCGCCGTCTATCCTCCCGAATATCACCTCGGATTCACTTCTCCGCACGTCCTACCTTCCAGTAAGTGGTCGATTCTCTGTTCAGAGAGTTGTTGCTACTCTCTTCTTCGATCTCCTGTTGAGTTCGTAGGTGTTCAGAATGGTTTGATCCCTATTCGGCTGAATTCCTGAGACCAGACGAAATCCAGGTCTCCTACTCCTCCGCCATCTTGCCACGCCCTGATTTACCTCAATGATTTCTTAGTAGAACTAGAATTATGACCCAAATTCTGACTCCTAATCAAGCATTTTCCCCCTAAAGTCTGCTCTAAAATTTAATTTCCTCATGAAACCAATTGTGATTAATATTTTTAAAATGAAAAGTTTATGACTATAAAATGTTCTGTACAAAACACATAGTCATTTATCCCTCTTTTGTCTAAGAAGACAGAGTGTAATCTCACACTTTTCTAAATCATGATACAGTTTGATGGTGTGAATAGATACGCAAACGCTAATACCAAATAATCTAATACCAACCCTCAATAAGGGAATGCTTTGCAGAAAATAAGATACTCTTATTCAATTTTTAACATTTGTATGATTTTTCTTCTCACTTTGTAAAAAGTACCTGCCATTACAAGAAAAAACAGATAATCAGGTACATTTTGAAAGTTGTCTTCTGGGTCCACACATGATTCCAATTCTTGCAGGGAGCAGATGGTAATACTCAAAGAGGTAATTTTTAAAAATGTAATGAAGGCAACAAAGGGACTATTTGCAGTGGTAAGGTCAAGGTTAAAGGAACTAAAATAGAGATGATGAAGCACCCAGACACAACAAGAGCAGAAAGTCATTACCTCTGCTTTGCCCGATGTGACAAAAGGAGAGAGATGCCAGATCCTGACAAGAACAAAGAGCTGGGACCAGAGCAGTAAAGTCACTCAATAGGATCTGAAGTGACAGGCAGAAAGACAAAGCCATTGCTGAAGCCTTGCAGGGAGTAAGGGAAAGAATACATTCTCTGACCACCCTCTTCTTTCAAATACCAATTTCCTGCCAGTACCCCCAACCAGAATCCAGAGAAAGGAGGTGGAGTGAAGCAGTCTGTTAAGGCCACCCACCCTTCCTGGGCACAGAACAGGGAGAAAAGACGTCGATCAGCCAACAAAATCATTAATAGAGTCACTATTGTCAATGCTGTGCTTTCAAGCAGCTGAATACAATTCTAACTTATATCTCCTAACTAACAAACATCATGGGGACAAACATCATACTGAAGGTATGATCAAATTGCTTAGAGGGCAAAGGAAGTAGTGGTTAACCCTGCCAATGTGGGTTGGAAATATTTTAGACAGTATTGTAAAAACTGGATGCTGAAAGGAGAAAAAAATAATTTGATCAGAGAGACAATCAGGGCATTATTCATGAATAGTTTAGTTTGCCTTGAACATATAATTAGTGGAGTAAAGAGGTGTTTAGGAAGTGGGGAAGTTGCAGGCGATTTGGCTTGCAGTTATGTTGAGATCAGATTTCTAAGGGTTTTGGATCAATTCTATGAATACTAAGGGGAATAAAGAGAAGGACAGAGAGAATAGACATTAACAGATATTGTCACAATATGAGATGTAGTGAGCACGACCTCCTGTAAATGAACTATTCTGATGTCTTGAAGAAATTATGTAGAATTAAATTCATTTATTCTTGTATTTGTGAGGATGTACTATAGTCTCTGTTACATGGCAGACACTTAGTAAATTCTGATTGGAACAGGGATGAATCCAGATTTTGTGAGGCATGTATATAATTTGGGAAACAGTGTTTAAGAAAAAGAATAAAATTATGAAAAAAAATAGATATATGGTTTTAGAAGAGGTCATATAATTAAGTGGTCCTGAAGCCTAGGCCTTGTTAACTTCACAGTAAATCCACCTCTGGTCTGGAATGGATAAATGGCTGATGTCATATGTATAGGCAATTAAATGAATAAATTACAATAAAAGTTAATTTTATAAGAGGAAAATACAGTGTAAGCAAGAGAAGCATCTGTTACTTTTTCTCATTGTTAGAGTAGGGGGAGGAGTAGGCATATGGTAGCCTGTTCAGTAGTTCACTGATTCAAAAAAAAAATTATGAATGTATATAACACACAAGAAATTAGGCTATAGAAAATTTAGAGGGAAAAGATATAGTCAGTGCCTTTTAGATAGTGCATTATAATGGAGAAACAAAGAACTCTAAGTTACATGCTGTGGTCAAGACATAAAATAGTGCTTGGAGGATACAGAAATGAATTAGCTACATTCTCTTGGTTCTCTATAGAGAATATATCTACATTCTCTTGGAATTATGATGAGATATCAAATGGGAGATGTAAGCCAGAGCTCTATCATCAGAGAACTGATGTGATCACAATGGATGATGGATTGATGAAAATATAAGCAGGAAAGCTACTGCAGAAAAAGAATTGTGGAGTAAGGTGGGAAAGAAAATAATAGAGAAATATGACATGAGCAATGTATGCTGAGGGAAGGAACATTTTAGTAGGCAGAATCAACAGAACTTGATTCTGGACAGTTGGACAATTATATGAATGGAAGAGAGGAAAGGAGAAATACCTAGCTTTTTAATTTGCTGGGTATCTGATGATGCCTTTTGCCAAAGTGAAGAATATAAAAAGAAGGTCAGATTGTGGAAATGTTAGTTTGACCTGAGATATATATGTTGCATCTAATCTTCCTGTGAGACATGAAAGCAAAGATCACCAATAGGCAGTTGAACATACAAATCTAGAACTCATGCGTTTCAAGATCAAGATCTTGGTAATGGCTATACAATGTCAGTTGTAGATATGAGCATGAGGAAACTCATTTTCTTTCTTTTTTTTTTTAAAGATTTTATTTATTTATTTGAGATAGAGAATGAGATAGAGAGAGAGCACGGGAGGGGGGAATCAGAGGGAGAAGCAGACTCCCTGCTGAGCAGGGAGCCTGATGTGGGACTCGATCCCGGGACTCCAGGATCATGACCTGAGCCGAGGAGACTCACTTTCAAAAGCTGGATTAAATTCAGCTATAAGTAGGAAGAAAAAAAAACTGAGTAATACTGATTAACTATGATAATATATACTTATTTTTCACATTCAAGTTCAGAGCCATTCATTCCACGTCTTGGATAACAGCACTAATCTACAAAATCCCCAGCAATCAAGTATTTCAATGTATCTGGCTCTGTAACAAAATTGCCCCACAGTTTAATGACAGGAACCAAACATTTATTGTGCTAGGTTGTATGGGCGAGGCATAAGGATAGGTCACAGGGGGATGATGTGTGTTTGCTCCAGGGTTGAGTGTCAGACAGATTTAAAGTCTGGGGGGCTGAATTCATCGGAAGTCTCCCTTAGTCATAAATCTGTGCCTCTCCATGCTATTCTCTCACCTGTGCTTCCTAACGGCATGGGGGCTGAGTCCCACAGGTCAGTGTCCCTTGTGGGAAAAGGACCCCGTTAGCTGAACCTCCTTTTATGACCTAGTTGCAGAGGTCTTGCCGTGTCACTTCTACCACACTGTGTTCTTTGAGGCCAGCACAATCTCACCAGGTTCCAGGGGAAAGGAAATTAGTCTGCCTCTTTATGGGAAGCATCAGCAGTAACAGGCACAGGTTCTAGAAGAGCATTTGAGATCTGAAATATTGCTGTGCCCATGTTTGGGAGAAACAATCTACTACAATCTAGATTCTTCCAATTTATTCACTTGCCATATCTCTGGTGTGACTCTTATCCCCATGGTGCAAAGGTCTCTCCCCAAGATATCCATCAGGATATAGGAGGGATTTCTCTAGGGTCCTCCTAAGGAAATTCCTAAAAGCTGACACAGAAAACATCCACTTATGTCCCATTGGCCAGAAGATAGTCATCGCTTCACATCTAACTGCAACAAAAGAAGGGAAGTATATTTTTCTGGGTAACTATTTTCCTCAGCTAAAAATTAAAACACATGGGAGAAGCATCAATTAGCAAACTCTACTGTGAGAGATTAAAATTGATAACTGTATGAAATTTGCTTTGTTTCTATATAGAATTTCAAACAAAATTGCTATGATTCCATAGATAGTTACATTGAAGAATTGCTTTAGTTGCTATTCTGGTAAGAAATCAATTCTTTTACAGACACATAGTTTCTACTGTAATGTCTAAACTCATGAAAATTATGATATTCATCATTTTAAAACAAATTATTCTTCAAAAAGTGTCAATTTTACTGTCTGCTAACTTGACTTGCCCTGCTTATTTGGTTTGTTTGACATTGAGTCAAATCAGTATTAAAGTGAAGATTGTTGACAGCTGCATAGGTCAATTCTGAAAGATCAATTTGAAATGAAAGGATTGAAGACAGAAGTTTACTGTCAAATATTTTTCCTCGGACTTGGCAATGCCATCATTGATTCTGATCAGGTCTAAAAGCACTAGGGTCTTCTTCCGTATAAAAACATTTAAAGTGCAGTTTTCTGAACATTGGGAAAAGGTGTAGTATAATGGAATAATAAAACAGACTCCCACTACCACAGCTCTAAAAATGACAGGCAAAATAACAGTGGCTCTGTTTTCACCTATACCCTATCATTCAATTTGTATCCTTTGGACCCCTATTCCTTCAATTCATTAGTCTGCAATACTACAAAATGGAGAAATAAAGTTATACATTTAGATACTGTATAATTTCTCAGAACCTTTAATATTCCAATGAAAATAATAAATCACCAATAAGAGATACACTTTGCAATATTTGCTAAATACGTTTGTTCATAGAATTTCTTTCTCACAAAGCATCTTGAAAGAAGTCAACATTCCTAGATCCCACTGCCTTGGGAAAGAGAAAGCTTGTTCCCTATCCTTTCCTCACTCTCCTTTTAAGTATAATCCTAATCATTTACAGTTATCCTCAGACCCATAGCAGCATCACTCAAACATATATGAATATATTAAAGCATAGGTGCTAGCTAGCTGTGGGGAATACACAAATTTAACTGATTTGGATATTTTCAGCCTCTATCAAGGAACTCAAAAGTAGTAAGAGGAGACACATGGGCACAGAGAACTCTATAGAATGGAAGAAGTATGATGATAGAGGATGCTGTAGGGAACTATGAGATCACAGAGAAATGGCCCCTTGCCTCAAGCAGGACCATGGAGTGGGGTGGGGAAAAGACATCAAAGCCTTCCTAGAGACTGTGCTTGATATGAGTTTTAGATCAGCATGAACTCGGTGATTGGGGGAGGGAAGGTGGATATTTTAGATAGAATCAGGAGCAAGAGTCATGGACTTGTGAAACTTCACGTGGAATACACGATGAGAAGGAAAAGAAACCAAGGCTGGATGGAGTGGTGGACCAGAGGACCATGTGTTTAAGTGAAAGAAGGCAGGACTTCATCCTGTTTGTCATTGAGTGAACTGAATAGTGATGAGGTTAGGCAGTGGAATTCAGTTTTCACTTTTAAAGATCATTCCAGTCACAATGTAGAAGACAGATATAACTCTGTATGTTTATGGCTAGTTAACCAGCAAAATAATTTGCTAAAGGATAGTAACTCATAGAAACATTGAGATGTCTAGAGAAACAGGCTTGAGATTAAATTTACCAGAGAAGCACTCAGAACGGCATCATAAGCTAGGCTGGTGTCCAAGCCTCCCCTGATAATGCTTATCAACCTAACTCTGCACAAAAATAGTCTGATATTGAAATCTGTGCCATCACTTCTGCCACTACCCCTGACAACATAAGAGACCCTCACTGCTCACTTCAGAACTAGAATCTTGTCTGTGTGTGTCTGAGTGGTGGAATCTAGATCACGTGTCTACATACTGATTTAATAGGAGACTAGGAAATAATGGCTCTTGGATTCTATCTTTTGAAGGAGGAACTTACAATGTGAGATCCTATCAAAAGGTAAAGAGAAAACTGTTCACAAGGTGGAGGCAGGCAAGAATGAAAAGCTTTTAGTGCAAATGGGAGAAAACTACAAGAAATAGGAAAAGCCATCATCCAGACAAAAAACATTGGCCAGAACTAGCACAGTGGGAGTCAATATGATGCAGAGGTGAGGAGGGGGAAAGATCAAGAAGTTGTTAGAGTCTAAAATAGCCAGTGGGTAATAATTGATACATGTTGGAATAGAAGTCTGACTTTTGATTTTTTAAAATGCCAAGTGATAGTAGGCCTTTCACCGAAATAAGGGATACAGATGAATGCAGGCTGTTTGAGGGATCCTGAAGAGTAAAGGGAATAAATACAGTGGTAGTTTTTAGAATTAATAAGTCTTATTCTGAATATAATAAGCTTGGGGTTGCCTTTAACATCTACTAAAAATGTCTACAAAAAAGTGATTTAGAAGTTTGCAACTCTAGAGCATTCAAAGGATAAGAGAAATAGTTGAAAAAGCATGAGCATATAGGTGAAAGTTAAAACCCTAAAAATGAATGCGTAAGCCTAGTCTGTGAACCAACCTGTAATAATCAAAACTGTCATAAATAAGAAAACTACAGGTCCTGAATTTTTTTTATAGTAACATGGTTTCCTCAGCCCCCAGCTTGGATGGACATGTGTGTTCATAGCCTCCAGGGTGCTATATGAGGTTCCTGTTTTTGCTGTAACAAATTACCACAAACATAGTGGCTTAGAAACATCACAAATTTATTTTCTTACTTCTTACTTATTTCCTTACTTATGTTAATTTATTTTCTTCTGGAGGTCAGAAGTCCAAAATAAGCCTCACTAGACTAAAAGCAAGGTGTTACCATGCTGATTTTTCTGGAGGCTCTAGGGAAGAATTTGTTCCTTGACTTTTACGGCTTTGGGATGCTGTTGTATTTTTGGACACCTACCCCTTCCTCCATCTTCAAAGCCAGCAGAATAGCATCTTCAAATCTCTCCACTCTAACTCTTCTGCCTCCTTCTACCACTTATAAAGACTAATGTGATTACATTCCAACACCTGGATAATCCATGAAAATCTCATTTTAAAGTCAGCTGACTAATATTTTTAATTCCGTCTATGGTTTTGTCTTAATTCACTCTTGCCATAGTCACATAACTCATTCACAGGTTCTAGGAGTGGGACAGGAACAATTTTGGGGGGTTGGAGGCAGTACTCTTTCCAACATGGAAGGCAACAGGTTTTAGTTAGTTAATACTCTACTCTCCATTTTGTCCTCCAAGCCCTTCCATCTCTTCTGCTGCCATGTGCTTGCACTGAATCTCTCTCTGTGTGAATTATCTTGAGGGGTTTCTATATTCCTTACCGGACATTGACTGAAATAAGGGACTGAGCTCTGGGTTTATCTGATCAACATACAAACCTTCCAGGGTAGAGGATACAGTCAGGACCAAGTCCCTGAGGCTTGAGAAGATGGCAGTGTGTTCAAAGACATACATGAGGGCCACTGTAGCTGAAGCCCAGAGGGGAAAGAGAGGTCAGAAAAGGAGGCAGTTTGCAGAAGAAAGCCCAGGCAAGGACCTGGATTGATTGTGAAGGAGGCAGGAAGCCACTAGAAGGTTTTGAGCACATGAGTGACTTCATTTGACTTAGAATTTTAAAAGTATTACTCAGATTATGTGGAGAAGAAACTGGAGGGTTTTTTTTTTTTTAACTTCAAGATTCCTCCATGCACATGTTAACAGTATAGTGACAGCAGTATATTATATGTCACTGCACTCACTCTGATCTCACAGCTTTTTAAGTCCTTGTTAGCATCAAAATCCTTTCAATATTTTATGATTTGATTCTTCAAGTGTTCTTCTGGCTGTTGAACTTTATTCAAACTGAAGGCACAATATGCCTCATGCCTATGGTGTTCCTTTTCTTTTCCTTGTATGTGCAGCTACTTTGTGTGCTTAAAAAAACACCTTCAAGTTATCATTTCTATAAAAGACATTTCACTCTCTAAAGGCTTAAATGAAAAGAGAAAACAACACACAAAAGAAACATAAGTAAGCTCCTCAAGAAAGGAGTGATTAGCATCTAAGCTTCTTAAGGGATGAAATTTCTTTCCTGGCCCTCTATAATATAAAGTTAGAATGATCACTTCAGTTTAAATAGAAAAGTTTCATATATTTTTAAAAGTATCTTTTTTTTTAAGACTTTATTTATTTGATAGAGAGGCAGTGAGAGAGCACAAGCAGGGGGAGGGGCAGAGGGAGAAAGAGAAGCAGGCTCCCCACTGAGCAGGGAGCCCAGGGTGGGGCTCCATCCCAGGACCCTGGGATCATGACCTGAGCTGAAGGCAGATGCTTAACCGACTGACTGAACCACCCAGGCACCGCTATTCTTTAAAAGTATCTTTGCTGGCATATCTTATTTGTTACAAAGTTTTTGTCACCCAAATTTTAGAATGGTGATTTTTTTTTTCTTCCAGAAACATTGCTTATGTGGTTAGTAAAATTCCATTAAGTTTCTGAAAAAAAAAATTTAAAAATTCAGATCTACCTTAGGATAGAAAAAGAAATGAACACTCACTTGCAAATAAATTTATTAGACAATTAGATTTTATCTGTTTTCATCATCTCTGCTACTCTATTTTACTTAAAGCAATTGTATAGAAATTCAATTAAATAACATTCTATGATTTTTGTCTTCCTTATGAGACTGTTGTGAAATTTCTCTAGTTTTCACAGTGGTACTTGAAAGTGAAAATTAAAGTTAAATAGGAATGATGAATCATTTTCAATATGATGATACTGATGCACCCATTAATAGATACTGAAGTATTTAAAAGGTTATAATGGCATTGCAAATGTTATGTATTGTTGGTATTAATTTTTTTTTAAAGATTTTTTTTTTATTTATTTATTGAGAGAGAGAGAGAATGGTAGAGAGAGAGCATGAGATGGAGGAAGGTCAGAGGGAGAAGCAGACTCCCTGCTGAGCAGGGAGCCTGACGCGGGATTCGATCCTGGGACCCCAGGATCATGATCTGAGCTGAAGGCAGTCGCTTAACCAACTGAGCCACCCAGGCGCCCTGTTGGTATTAATTTTATAACAGTATTTAACATATATATTTTTTAATGCATATTTGCCATTTTATATTAAGAATGAGTTCTAAGGAGTTATTTATGGATTTCCCCGAAAGACACCCAAGTCAGGAAAAGGTAAATATCGTGGGTCTCCTCTTTTATGGCAGGGCAAGCTATTAAAAATAGTTCTTCCAAAGCAGGGGGGAAAATATTTGCCTCTAGAAATCACTTTGCTGACATGTTCTTTCCTATCAGTTTATGGCCTTATCTTACAAATTAAGTGTAAGTTCAACTATTGGATTTGAACTACAATAATGATTTGAATTGCATTATATTAACATATTTCTTAAACAGATTTTGTATGCTACTATTTAACAACTAAACAAGCAATATCAACCTTTAGCATTGTGTAAAGGATACATCACAAAAGATGATGTGAAAGTGAATATATTTAAAAATCTTTATCACAAACTATATTACATTATATGGCTCATTTTCCTTATCTGTAAAGTGGCGATAATAGTAGTACTTATCTTTTAAGTTATTTTGAATATACCTGAATAAAGAGCCATAGAGGCAGAGGATATTGAAATAAAAAAATCACAAGAAAACTACTAAACATACCTTTGATTCCCAGCAACATTTCAATATATATTTATTTCTTTACATATATGATAGATTATAAAAATCACTGTCAGTTTCTACTTGGTATGGAAAATCATAATTTCCAACACTAATGATTTATCTCATTTGCATTAAACTGATTAAAAGTTATCTTTTTTAAAATTATCTGTTTTTTATTTAAAGATTTTATTTATTTATTTATTTGACAGAGAAAAAGAGCACAAGCAGGGAGAGCGGCGGGCAGAGGGAGAAGCAGGCTCCCCACCGAGCGAGGAGCCCGATGCGGGACTCGATCCCAGGACCCGGGATCATGACCGGAGCCAAAGGCAGACCCTTATCTTCCTGAGCCACCCAGGCAACCCACGAGTCTTCAGTTTTTAAAGGCATTCAGTTTTCTTACTTTCATTTTGAGTATCTTTGATTTCAATTTCTTCTTAACTTAAAAAAAGAAAAATTCTTTACAAGCTAAAATACTTATTTTAAAATTGAGTGGACAGAAGAAGAAAATATTCTATATGTCTCTCAACTATTCAGATCATTCCTTAGCTTAAAATAAAATTTATAGGGGCGCCTAAGTGGCTCAGTCATTAAGTGTCTGCCTTCATGATCCCGGGTCATGATCCCGGGGTTCTGGGATCGAGCCCCACCTTTGGCTCCCTCCTTGGTGGGAAGCCTGCTTCTCCCACCCTCACTCCCCCCTGCTTGTGTTCCCTCTCTCACTGTGTCTCTCTTTCTGTCAAATAAATAAATAAAATCTTAAAAAATAAATAAAATTTATAAACTTTTTTGGTTGCATAAGGTTTTATATGATCTATAGTTTATTCTGGGTTGTAGGCTTTTCCAGCTTTTTTTATGTATATAGAATTATGCCTTGTCTATAGTATTGCCACGGGCTGTTTTACAGGAAGAGACAAAAAATGATATTAGATTAAAGGGTTTTTTTTAAGGTTTTATTTATTATTAATTTATTTTAGAGAGAGAGCACGAGTGGGGAAAAGCAGAGGGAGAGGGACAAGCCCACTCTGTGCTAAGCTAAGAGCAGAGCCTGACACTGGGGGATGGAAGGGGGGGCTTCGATCCCAAGACCCTGAGAACAGGACCTGAGCAGAAACCAAGAGTTGGATGCTTTAACCAACTGAGCCACCCAGGCACCCCAGAATAAGGGTTTTTGAATGACACAAGGTCATTTAGACTTACAACCTGGATAATCTTTTTTCTTTCTTTTTTTCCACCTCTGCCACAATTTAAAATGATCTATAAAATCCCTCCCATCAAAGTGAGAGTGAATATTCATAGATGTTTTTGCAAAGTACCTTGATGGAGTGAGTTTGCATCCAAAGCTGCTATTCCTGACTTCCAGCATTTACATGGATTT
Organism: Callorhinus ursinus; assembly: GCF_003265705.2. Taxonomy (NCBI): domain Eukaryota; kingdom Metazoa; phylum Chordata; class Mammalia; order Carnivora; family Otariidae; genus Callorhinus; species Callorhinus ursinus. Next base: position 107,730,726 of record NW_027397063.1, read on the forward strand.
TTGCTAGGGCAATTAAGAAGAGAAATAGTGACAGTAATAGAAATACAGTTGACAAAGTCCATGTACTTGAGGCAGAAAGTCACTATTTTAATAAAGGAATACAGAGCTATTGCTGAAAGAGAAATCCAAAGGTCTTTGCAATGAGCGAATTACTTCCAATATCAGGAAGCAGCCTTAGTGGGGTGGGATATGGGGCAACGTGGAAAGTAGATCCGAAAGTGTGGATTAAAAAAAAAAAAGTGTCAGGTGAACACAATAAAAGAAACAGGAGGATCAGATAACCCTGAGCAGGGTGTTTGCTGGTGGGAGCAAGGGTTAATAATTTCACCAACATTTAATAGGGCTTATAAGTTAATACCAAATACAATCATTGTAGGATTGCATATTAGTTATCTGAACCATAAGAAAGCTCAATATATCATTGATTCGTGGTAGTTATATTTTCTAAAGTCACCAGGAATACTAATTAGCTAATACCAAATCATTGCTCTTAGGGGAAATACAGTTAGACTCCTGCCAGCCTACTGTCAAATGAACAATACATAACTTATTTTATGTGTGTTTCTGTTTAAAGACAACCTAATATATATTGATTCATTAACCCTGAATCTCACAGCCACCAGCACTATAAGTCATGCCTAAACAAAGCTTATTGTACAACAGCTGTTCTTTCTCACTGCAAAGCATACCACAGCCTTCTTATGCTAAAGAACAACAAAGGACACTTCGGCACTGTTTGGGGGTCGTTTTAATAGCAAAATCACCAACAAAAACCAAAAAATGCAAAAAAAAAAAAAGAAAAAAACCCACCAAAATAAACAAACAAAAAAACATGGCACTAAATGAACTGCAAAAAGGATTCTTGTACTGTTGTAGTATGAGAGCTGAAACCAGAAGATAGAGTGTCACTTTGTTCAACTTCAACTGAGGATGTGAGCCTAGGGTGATTCCATCTTTCACCTCCCTGTGCATGCACTTGTTTGCAAATGACCATTTAAGTGTCATACATATTGATTTGGGGGTTACAAATAAATTTTGGCCGATACGCAAATTCTCAGATACAGAATCCTCAAATAATGAGGATCAAGTGTTCTCTTGATAAATTTGTTGTCTTTAGCATGCTGTGATGTTACTAGGAAAAGGGATCTGAATAAGGTAGATAGAAATCCAGGATGCACGTTCCCGTATGAAACTCAAGTGGAACACGGGGCTTTTTGGCTATGCTGGAACTTACATAGTCCCAGGGATGCATTCTCTAGAAAGTAGACTTCTTTAGGATCTGATCTGTCTTCATCACACTTGTGTTGCAAAGCTTAGCACGGTATTTGGTACAATGAAGCCTCCAAAAGAGAGTTGTTGAAAATATGTATCTATATAAATATCACTGGTTTGGTCCCATTTGTGTTTTTATTGCCCAAATTTTATTTTTAAGCTCCTTCTATCACTTTCCAGTGTTCCTCTTTTAAAATCATTGGCATTAAAACAATCCTGTCTTGACTAAACACTTGTAGTTTTATTTTCCTAAACTGTATTTGGTTCCTCGCCTTTGACTCCAATAGTTTCTAACATGTGCTGGTCACCTTCATCTAAGGTTTCAGTAACTTGCAGTTCTTGTCCTATTGAATATTAGGTCAAGTTTAGTAGTTCATATTGCTTCTTCAAGTTGCCAAAGGAAAACCAAACTGCCAAAACAATTAAATGATTTCTAAAACACCCAGTTTTACACAAAACACACATGAATATCTTACATGAAGAAAATAGTAATTTGGGGTATTCAAGAGACTGAATTCAAGAGATTCTTCAAACAGCCCCTTGTCCCAGGGGCCACCTGAAAATATACTGGGGAAGTGTCATCTATATCCCGCATTGAGCTGGGAGATGATAAACACGTACCACGAAGATTACATTTGTCTCTTTGTCCTTTCTCCCTTTTTAACTCCTCTTCAACATCTAATTTCTTGTTTACTACCCACAAATGTTTTCACATAGATTGCTGTGCACTCTATGAAAAGGCAGGGACAGCATATTATATGCTGTATATATTTCCTCTAGCCTCCCTGTTTCACTCTATCTACATTCTTAACTATTTCAGGCTCTACTCCCACGATAACCTAGTTGTTGGAATCTGTGTCTCATTCTAATGAGAGTTATAACCAACTCTGAGAACCCAGCTAAACTTAGTAAAAGAACAAAATAAAGTTCCTAATTTCTTACATTTTAAGCCTGACAATTAGGCACATTCAATCTTTTTTTGTTGAAAGTAACAAAAAGTTGCTCAAAAATCACTTAAGCAAAAAGCATAGTTTTACGGTTAGAATAAAGGGGTAATTTCTTATTTAAGATGCAGTGTAAGCACATATATTTATTTTTTCTACCTCCTGAGAACTCAATATAAACTATGATAAAGCAAGTTAAGAGAAATAACACTACAATAAAGAAGAGAACAGAAGGTGAGCTATTAGTAGAACCCATTTATAAGAAAATTGATAAGGGTAAATATTATATTCCTTGTTCGAAAATGGTGAAAACCAAACTGGTTCATACAGGGTCTCCCCCTAGGGTGTACAAGTTCGCCCTAGGGCATGCAGGCTCTTAAGAAACTATTTGTTCAGGGCTCATATGAACAATATCAGTCACCCCAAATCAGCATAACAGCACTACTTCGGTGGCCTATCTCTTGATCCTATCAAAAAAGTACCATCCCAGGGGCACCTGGGTGGCTCAGTCATTAAGCATCTGCCTTTGGCTCAGGTCATGATCACAGGGTCCTGGGATCGAGCCCCACATCGGGCTCCCTGCTCAACGCGAAGCCTGCTTCTCCCTCTCCCACTCCCCCTGCTTGTGTTCCCTCTCTTGCTGTGTCTCTCTCTGTCAAATAAATAAGTAAATAAATAAATAAATAAATAACAAATAAATAAGTACCATCCCAGTCAGTGGGAGTGATCCACTATCAGTCTGGCCACAGTGCCTAGGAGGACACATGGAAGGGACTTCCAGAGCTTCTTGAGGAGCTTGTTGACTTGTTGACTCAGCATTCAGGTAAAGGGTCAAAGGCTGCCCTGAGGGGAAGAATTGAGACTTGGGGCCCACATGGATACTTGCCTGGATGACATGCTATAGCATGGATGGTCCTGTCAGCAGCGGCTGCCCCTTGGCAGTAGACAGGAGTGAAAAATGTTAAGGAAAGCAATCCAAAGTAGAGAACACCAAGTTGCCAGGAGCCCAAGGCAATCAAAGGGCAATATTTGGTTCACAAAGAATCAAATTCTGCTCATTATTTCATACAATGAAAAACTGAGTATGGATAAGGCTGCCATTAGCCCATATGGCCACAGTTCTGCAAACTGGGAAAAACATTTCTTTCTTTTAGTTTTATTTGTTAGAAACTTACAATAAAAGATTCTGTGAGAACATGATACCTTCTGCAGTAACAAATATCAGAATTTAGCACCTTCTCTAATATCACTTAACTTTACTATTCCTGAAGATAAGAGTCTTTGAAGGTTTTGTTATAGTGCCTCACACGTGCTTATGGCAGAGCGTGGCACATAGCTGCCAAGCATTTTGTTGAATAAGGAATATTAGAGCTTTACTCAAATCATGTCTGCAACAACAATATAAACAATATAACTGGCATCAGTCGGTTCTCTGCAAGGAAAATGTTTGGTTTGATCCAATTGAGATATGTTAAATGATGTGCTAAAAATGAAGTCTTTTAAGTTGTTCTCCTTTATGTTCTGCTAAACTACATTCTATCCAGAACCTCATTTATTAGAATTAGTTATTTAGATTCAGAAGAATATGTGATTATTCAAGTATAACAAAAGTATGATTATTCACAACTCAAGAATATTGTTTTTTATCAGAGATACACACAAGTATTTTTTGTGGCTTCTGGAGTAATGACATAATTATTATGATTTAAAAAAAAACAGAACTGCAGCCAGTTGATCTTTACATTGGATTTAGAATAGGAAAAATTAAGTCTTGGTAGGAGTATCACTTGGCTCACTTCTTGAAAAGAGCACTAAATACCAGATACACCGAGAAAGTTTTTTTCCTTACAAGTCAGTCTGATCATACCTGTCTAATGTCTGAGCTTAACATTCTATATAGGTTTATAGATTTGTTCAAAAAGCATTGCCAAACATGATTTTAAAAAAAATCTATTTAACTCTGTAGAACAATAGAAAGATGTATTAGCAATATCAAGGACTACTATCTTCATTTTTATGTGTCTTTTACGATTCCTGTTATTTTAGAAATGTTACAAAGGAAGGCTTTTCTGCTATTTCTAATAAGAGAAATTATGCCTGAGTTTTTTTTTGTGCAAATTACAAAAAACAATGCAGCTTGTATTACTAGGCATAATTAGAAATTTACATAATCTATAAACTATTACAATCTTGCTATCTAGGAATTTACCATTTGCAAATGTGACTCACCAAGCAAAATAACAAAGTGGTCAGCCTGTAGAACTACTGTGTGCAGGACCTGTGGTGAGAAACACAAACGTAAGTACAGATCAGATGACTGTCTTTTCCTTCAAGCTAATCACAATCTATATGTTCTTTAATCTCAGGTGTGCTATTCATCTCTGACATCTTTATACTCTTTATCATCCTTTTACCCTTTCAGAAGGAAAGTGAATTATGTAAGTCACCAAAACATCCATGTAAATTACTATATGTCAATGGGTTGTTTTTGCCAAGCTACATTTTTTTTTTCATTTAATTTTACCTATTTCGGAGAGTTGAAGTAACTTACTAAAAGCTGTAAAGCATGTTTGTTACAGAGTAACCATGAATCTGAGACATACTGGTCCTTGCACTCTTTCTCCAAACATCATCCTTACTTGCCTAACTTCAGGTACAAAACAGTCAGAAATTTCTCACAAAACAAAGGGGGGTGGGCACAAATTAATACTAGCAAAATAGTAATAATGTTAATTCATACTTCATTAGGATTACAAAAAAATAAAAACAATAGGTATACACATATAACATAATGTATTCTACCAATGTTATGATAAATGCTTGTTGGTAGTATAGAGTAAAAGTAGTGTCCTCTTTATATATCTTAGAGAGATATTGTCCTGATAGAAATCATATTACTGTTTATTAGCTCTAGAAAGCAATGTGCCCTTCACAGCGTTAACTAATCAACTTAGTTATAAAAATGAGTAATTACAGCTGTTAGGCTAATGGGCCTTTAAATCCACGAAGAGGTCATTGTTGTATGATATTCTTTCAGATGTGATCCATGGTGCACGGGGATCAAAATATTATGTGTGTGAGGCGTCTTCCACTTTTAGCTCCATGAAATCTGAATGATAGGATGGGTCAGAATCCAAGTCAATCTTAACTAAAAGGGTTCTCTGTGGTCAGGATTATGTGTCAGTGACATGATCAGTGAGTGGGGCACTTTAATTATATAAGGTATGGTTATAAAACATTACCTAAGGAAATTCAGAGGGAGAATGTTTATGTCTGGAAAAATATACTTCCATAAAACAAAATTTAGTTAAACTCAGAGATGCCATGCTAAATTCAGGAATACAAACACTGTGGAAAAGATCTAATTATCCTTATTTCTTTTAAAAATTTTCTGCTATGGACTGGGAAAAATTGTAAATGTCTAACAGGTCGTTGGCATTCTCATTACTAAATATAATCAAACACTGTGCAAGGCATAGCCTAAGTCTCTAACAGTGAAAATATGACAGTGACCCTTAAAAGTGAGCATGACAGAGAAGGGCCACCGCTTGTTATTCTAGAATTAAATGAGCAAATGAAGGTCAATGTCGAAAATGAGATGGGAGCATAATACTTATTAAATATTATGTAAACAAAAAAGAAATCTCAGTCCTCAAATAATAAATGAATGTTTCCAAAGAATAGAAATCATATAAATGGATGGCTATTAATTATACAGGTTCAGAATTAGAGAGAATGGTATTCAATCCGTTATGATCCTTCATGCCTCACACAGTAGCTACAGCTAAGCAGTATCACCTAACATAGAGAACATTCTTTGAAAGAATATACTCATTTTAAAGAAACTACATTGATAAACATATATACAAATTTGTTTTCCTTTTAGTTACTCTCCATTCCAAATTACTTTTCTCTACTAAAAATCTTTCATAATTTTAAGTAGACTTTATAATCACATCAACTTTATAAATCTAAAATGTAATATTTTCAGAAGGTCATGTCCCAAATTCTAAATAACTATCCATGATAACTTTTAACATAGGAAATATATATATTTCTGTGGAAGAAATGAAGATGAAACTGCTTATTTTCACATACACCTGAATGTGGGGAGAATGATGAGCTGGGAAAGATCTCAGAGAAATAATCTTTGAATTGACTTTGAAGGACACAAGGTGTTTTATATGAACATTCAAGAAAAGGAAACAGCTAGAGCAAGAAGGTATTCACTAGATAGAAAACCATAACACTGTACTGTAAAATCATGGAGCTTTGTGGTTCAAATACTGTCACTCAGTTCTGTTGGTTTTCTAATTCTATCTGTATATTGTCAATTCACCTGTCCTGCTGAGTCTGCGTCAGTGGTGCCCAGGTTATAAACCAATGCTCTATAAATTTAGTGGGGCGCCTGGGTGGCTCAGTCGCTTAAGCGTCTGCCTTTGGCTCAGCTCATGATCCCAGGATCAGGTTACGATCCCAGGGTCCTGGGATGGAGCCCCAACTCAAGCTCCTCGCTCAGTGGAGAGTCCGCTTCTCCCTCTCCTTCTGTGCCCCACCCCCCATTTGTGCGCAAGCTCTGTCTCAAGTAAATAAATATCTTTAAAAACTAACTAAAAAAATTTAACAACCCTTCTCTGATGCCTAATTGGAGCCTAGAATTATTGTAATTATTTCACTTTTGTTTTAAGTTTTAAGTGCACGGAGGCAGCCCGCATGCCCACTGAGCAGTGACTTTCTGTTTCTCCCCTCACATGCCCAGTTGCCATAGAACTAGTCCTCTCTTTTCTTTGCTGTACGAATCCAGTCCTACTCTGAAATATGCTTTCCTGTGCGTCATCATAGGTTAACGTGCATTTTTCAAGAGACTGTTACTAATAGTTCATTTTGAAGCTGGTCATGTTCTGATAATTGGCTCCGCTTCTTTTACTTGTAATTACCACATAATAGACGTTTAATTTTGAAGCAATGCTGTTTTTAAAAATCAATCTAATATTTTAAATGACAAAATGAAAAACAATATTTTAATCACACAAACAGCTAATTTTTTTTAGTTTATGTCCTTAAAAGAATTTCACCAACGGCCTCTCTATTCAGCTGTAACGTGTTCCATAAAAGTCTTGGACAGACCTCAGTGCTTATTGCCTATCCCATGTCTTTTCTCTGGCACAGCACTCATCCTTCAGAAAGACTTAAACATCATCTCTTTTGTGAAGGGTCTCCTGACCAATCTGTAATGGCCTCACATTCTTATTAAGGCACATATTACTCATTAATAGAATTTTTTTTTTTACATGTGTGTCCCTTTTACCAAATTATGAGCTCCTTGAATGACAGGACTCTATCATCTTTGTTTTCATGTTCCCATCCTTAGTACATATTAGTCGTTCAACATGTATTTTTCAAATAAATATTGAGTGAATTTGAAACATTACTTCAGGCTCAAAAGTGGATATATATTTTAAGATAAGTATTGGCTTTGTTAAAAAGGTGATAGTGTGGGCAGATTCTTAGATGATGAATAGTGTATGAATAGAGTTCATACATTATTCTTAGTGTATGTGAATAGAGAAGAAAAGTGAGATAAAAGAGGTAAGAAAAATCAAGGAAAGGAAAGAGTACTTTGATGGAACTTTACAAAAAAATTAGCTCCCCCCCAGTACTTTGATTTAATCCAAATAATGGGAAATAATTAGCTAAAATACATTTTTTTCCATTTCCTTTTGTATTGCTCTGCCCGGTATCATTCTGTAAATTTTTCCTTCAGAGAACAGAGAGAAGAAAACTATTCCTTTTAAAAGCTCATATTGTACAAAGCACTAAATACAGAGCAGTTATTATAATAACTGCAGTATATCTGTATTACTACTACACCCAAGTGCATATTTACATTATAACTGAATATGTATTTGTTGTACACAAATCTGTGTGCTGAGACTACAAGTGAGAGTCTCTGAAAGAATACTTTTCTAATAAGTATTTTGCACTTCAGTCCATCTCATATCCAAGGATAATATGAAAATCCATCAGAACATTCAAATATAGGGAATAATATTTGTCTTTATTTAGTTTAAACTAAGGCATTGATCAACATCTGGGATTCCTAATTGGGAAATTAAGTACATTCCTAAAACAGATTCCAACAAGTAATATTTTAAATAGTTACTGAATTTTAGTTCACGTATCTCAAGTTATGGTTAAACAATTTATGTGTGCTTTTGCATACTTTTAATATATTTTCTGTTTATTCTTATTCATAAGGTCCTGGTTAAAATTGACAAAAACCCTTGAATTCACTATTCTACTCTTTAAAAAAAAAATAGATGGACCAGGTGATGTATGGAGCTGTTGAATCACTCTGTTGTACACTTGAAACTAATATAACACTGTACGGTAACTATAGTGAAATTAAAATTTAAAAAATGGATGGAAAATCAATCAATGCTATTATTTAGTAAGAGTTAGGTGAGGACAAAACATGTCTTTCTTGTTCTGCAAATATAAAAGGAATTCAAAGGAAATAAATCGGCCCTGAATAATGGTTTGGTTATACTCAAAGTATTAAAGTATGTTAATATGATTTTACACTTATAGTATTATATCTCATGAATTCAAACCCGGTATTTAAAAATAATGACTGGGTAAGTGACAAGATGGGAAAACTATGAAGGGACAAAGGATTTCGTGCAGAGATGAACTGCTCAACCTAGGTCTTAATTTGTTTGAGTTACCTGTGGCCTATTCAGATGGAAATGCCTGTCAGTTTGAAAATCAGCTAGATGGGTAACACAGGAAATATGATTACAACTATGAGAGTGAATCACACAAACCTAGAGGTTACTAGAGTGTGGGAAGAGAAGATGAGTGGGCCAAGGATGAAGTCAGGTAAAAACGATGTCTAAAAAAAACAGTTCTCAAATATTTTCCACAAGAATACACACAAGAAATGACATTTGCACATGAAACTCATGCCCAGATTTTGCTGAAACGTTCCAAATGTGTGTGGAGATATGAGATACTAGCACAATTAATAATGGGCACAGAACAATGTCAGTCTCTGTAGATGATGGCGTAACTAAATCAGTTTCAGATTATGTGCAATTCCTAGTTATTGAGTCAAGCTATCCTGCTGACTACATTTCTCAAGTAGCATTTAGGTATTCAAATGAATGAGAATGACATTAAAGTGGTACCCTTAAATTCTCTCTAATTTACTTCTTAAGTTGATAAAGATTTTTGAAATATGGAAGACTATCATGAGGACTGTAAGACCTCACATCCCACTTCAAATACATTGATAAAATAGAGCCTCTGCATATTTGTCTATATACCTATATACATAATTTATATAGTCTATATAATTTATCAATACCAATGACTAACAGCACATTGACAGAGGTTTAAAGAAGATATAAAAAAACCTTCCAGTGCCAGAAGCAAAGAAATACTTTAAAACCAAATGCAAACAATATAGTAAATTAGAACAAGAAAGAAGGATTGCGGCGAAGTGGCAGAATTAAAGCATTTTTAAACCCAAATTTAATGGAGAAGGGCAATAAAATTCGTGGTAACTTTAAACTATTTTAGGCCAAAGGAACATGTCAATACTTCAGGGAAATTACTGTATGAATCAAATTGAATACAATTCACAGCAAGAGAGGCAAGAGAATAAAAGATGCCGAGTCGTACCAGTAGATAGTAGTTTCAGTAAATAACTAAGAACCAACAGTCTACAACCTATATTGTTTGATTCAAGTAATAGAATACAAATAAAAAATACCTGAGACCTCTCTGCTTGTGACTGTGGTAGTGTGGCTTACTGCAGACAATGTAACTACTGCAGATAAGTAGAAAAGCCGCATCAAATTCAACATCATAGGGTTGAAGGACAGCTGCTGAGTAGAGCATGCCTTGAGAGGAAAACATTGTAGAGGAGAAACAAGAGCAGTGATTGATAATCTGCAGCTTCTAATGAACTCAGAAAATCTGGTTATTCCAGCTGCTGGACAAGAAACTGAAGATCTTCACAAAAGGCCTAGGCAAAAGGCCACTCTTGAGGCAGAGGAGCCAGCAAGCTTGGGGCAGTCTTGTGTGGGTTGACAGTAAAATAACTAGATGTTTGAGGAATCAGAAATATACTCCACAGAGTCATACTTTAAAGGGCATCTGCCAGGGGGTATGAATTCCCTGGCTTTTTTGGCCTGCCACACACTGTGCACTGACACTCCACAAATCCAATCAAATCCGCCTGTAGGCACAGAGAGGCAGACACTAGCAGTTACTAGTTGATTTGAGCTCACTGAAAGGTTGGGGCAGGTGGGTGAGACCCTGATAGCATCTGCTATGATAGCTTATACTTAGAGTTACGTAGGACTTACACGTGCTGGGTGCTGTGTCATTGAATTTAAAAACATGGGTGTTATACGCAAACAATGAATCGTGGAACACTACATCAAAAACTAATGATGTAATGTATGGTGACTAACATAACATAATAAAAGAAAATTTAAAAAAAGAGGCATATGTAGGAAGTTACAGGTATATTTCCATTTACACTGTTCCTATTTTCTTAAGGTTTTGTAAAGTAGATCATTTTTCTCCCTTTGATTTGTATTATAATCTTCATTAGCCCTTTATCTTAATTTCTGACTACTGATCTTTAAATTTTTGTACTTTTCCTTTCAAGCTTGATATCTTTAGGTAATTACCTATAAAAAACATTTAAATGTATTTATATGACAACTATTATATTATTAAGGTAAGAATATATAAACATGAACAATAATTAAAAAACAGGATATAGTGATAACAGAAATGTAAAAGTAAAATTTGAAATTATATAAAACAACCCATAGAACATCTTTATACCTTCAACATAGTAAAGAAAATCCAAATCAAGATGCAAAAATTATAAGCTATCAGCAAAATCACCGATCGGTTTGACTGTATTAAGGTTGAAAAGTTTTCTAAGGTAGGAGACAAGATAAAGACAAACCTCAGACTACAAAAAGATGCCTATAACAAATAACTATTGTTCAAAATATATACATAATTCCTACAAATAAGTAGACTAAAAATCCCACAGAAACGTGTATCAAAGACCATGAATATGTAGAGTCCCCTATTGATGTATTTCAGTAGTAGGAATGGACTGAGTCAAAACCTTCACAGAATACTTTGAGTAATGCAAGTAAGTTTTACTTATTCGACTCGTCCTCCATGTGGCCTTATCTTGATATATGACAGAGGCCACCTCACTGGGTCACCTGCATCTATATAGTACACATTAAGACAGCAGCATATAGTGCATTCGGATATGGACAAAATCATCGACCATAACCTGCATTTTCCCGCATCCATCCTTATTTTTGAACTGAGTACTGTCAAATCAGATATTTCTGAAGAAATGCTGCAAGTCCTTAGATCAGGTGTGTGATTCATCCTACAATGGGTAGTTTGTTTAAAAGGAAACGTAAACTGTCAATATTTGCATGCAAAGATGCTCAACTTTGTCAGTAGAGAATGCAAATTAAAATAAGACACCATCTCACACCTACCATTCCAGCAATAAAAAAAAAATAACAATAATTATACCAGTTGTGATTATCGACTGCTCACTAGGCATCAAATAATGCTTCATGCTTATTCATGGATTAATTCATTAGATCATTACAAAACACCATGACTTAGAGATTGTTATAATGCCCCTTTACAGATAAGAAAAGTGAATCTCAGGTTAAAATTGATTAAGTGTTGGAGCTGGAATTCAAACCTCTTTGGAAAACAACCTTGAGCATTTAATCTCTTCACTAAATTGCCTGACAACAATAACAACAGCAGGAAAATGGTTAATCCTTAATCAGCTATTTTCCATACCATCCTAGCCATTTTACATTACTTTTTCTTTTTCACATGAATGATTAGTGTCTTATTCTTTGAAGAATGGTTCTGAAACATTACACTAAGTCAGGCTGAAAGGTAAAGTTTAAAATAGTTTTATAAGGATATAACATATGACTGCTCCACAAAATTTTGACCTTAGAGCTTATGATACACCTAGTTGACAATAACACCCACGTTTTTCCAAATAGTCATCATCTTTCTCTCATCTGCATAGACTTCTTCTCATTAGCTGCCTTCTGCTTTTGTCGCATTATCTCAGAGTCCCTCTGCTTTCTCTGAGAGGTAGTCAAGCCAGCCTCTTTTCTTTTTCCCTTGCTAATTTCCTGGGATTTCTTCATGTTTTTCTGGTGGGCAAGTTCTCGCTGACTTCCTCGGGCCATGCCGACACCGGACAGAGCCTGGAAGAGAGCCCCTCAGGAAAGCAACGGCCTCCTAGCTTTATGAGATAGGTATTATACCATTCCCATTTTAAGATGAAGAAAACACGAATAGAGAGGTTAAATTACTGCTAATGTCCCATTGTTAAAAAGTGTCAGAGCCAAGATTGGAACTTCAGGACATATGCTCTTACCCACTACCTACATTGCCAATGTCAGTGTAGATGGAAGAAAAGGGCTATTGTAGATACTGTAGGAGGTTGTATAATGCATGTGCCCACTGTGGAAAACATTTTGGTAATATCCAGTAAACTTGAAGGTATGCACATGCTATGACCCAGAAATCCCAAATCAGTACATACTGACTTTCACAAGGAGACCTACCCAGGATATTTGTTGCAAAATTTTTGACAATAATCAAAACTTTGAAATGATTTAAGTGACTTTCAATAAGAAAATGGATTAAAAAAATGCATATAGCCCTATATGAAATGCTCACAAGACAGCAGCTAAAAGCAGTAGCCACATTTACATGTTTCAGCTAAGTTAAATCTTGTTAAAAAAAGGTTAAGTATAAATGTAAGCTGCAGAAGGAAATTGTTTATTTAAAATTTTAAAATAAGCAAAATAATATATATCATTTATGGAGAGGTAGTAAAAAAATAATTAGAATAATAAATAGAGTAATAAGAATAAGAATTAGATACTTTGGATTAGTATTTTTATTTTGGTAGGACAAGAAAGAAACCAACTGATGAAGCTTACAAGCACTGTTTCAATGTGATGTTACTATATGAGGCAAATACTTTTTTTTTAATTTAATTTAATTTTATTATGTTATGTTAGCCATACAATACATCATTAGTTTTTGCTGTAGTGATCCACAATTCATTGTTTTCGTATAGCACCCAGTGCTCCATGCAGTACGTGCCCTCCTTAATACCCATCACTGGGTTAACCCATGCCCCCAACCCACTCCCCTCTAAAACCCTCAGTTTGTTTCTCGGAGTCCATAGTCTCTCATGGTTCGTCTCCCACTCCAATTTCTGAGAAAGTTAATTATCATATGGTTTCACTTATTTGTGGAACATGAAGCAAATACTTTAAAATGATAAATATATATTGGATTTGGGTAGGAGGTCCATGGCATTTGTTATATTATTCTGTGTAATTTTCTGTATGTTTGAAATATTTTGTATAAAAAATGATGTTAGGAAGTAAAAGTAACACAATTAAAAGTAATACTATATTACTAATAAACAAATTAGAACTAAGTAGGATACACAATCATGCCAAAATGGCACTTGAGAACCACCGGTTTCAGATAAGAATGGGAAGACTGGGTGTGAAAAAAATCCAGAAAAGCAAGTGAGACGAGATTGGCAGAGATATAGAAGGAGGGAAAAGAAAGACCATGAAGTTATGGGAAACAAAACAAAACAAAACTTCAAGTGAGGAGAAAATGATCCATAATATCAAATGTAGGAAGGAGGTCCAATAAAGCTAGAATTTAAAAATATCTATTGAATTTGTTGAATAAGAAATCCATTAACTAGTTTCAGTGACATGGTCAGGGCAGAAACACTATTGTATTAAGAAATCAAGAGGAAGTAAAGAAAGAATTTGAGGGGACATGCAATGAATGTATCCTATCCATAGTATAATAGGAAACATATTTGATCTTTGTCCCTGATTCCTGCTGTAGAGTTCCAAAAACCCTTGGAATTTCCTGACTGATAAAAAGTATCCTTTGTTATTCATCTGGAGTCCCTACTGATCATTCTTGAGTTTATGCTAATGAGTTGACTCAGGGTGGGGTGCCTAGATAGTCTCAGCATGGGGCTGCTCACCAGAAACACCAAACACATTGAGATTGGAGGATGTTAATTCTCAGCCCCTATTCCAACCTCAAGGGAGAGTAGGAGGGCTAGAGATTAGGTTATAAAAACTCTTAAACAAGATGTTTGGAGAACTTCTGGGTTGGTGGTATACCCTAACTCCATAGGGACAGAAATTCTTGTACTCAAGACCCTTCCAGACTTCACCCCTATGTATCTCATCATCTGGCTGTTCATTTGTAACCTTTATAGTAAACCAGTAAATGCAAGCAAAGTGCTTCCTATACTCTAAGCCATGCTAGTAAATTATCAAACCTGAGCAGAGGGTTTTGGGAACCCCCCCCAAGTTATTAGTCAGAAGTATGAGTGGCCCAAGGGTTGTGACTGATATGTAAAACTGGACAGTTTTGTGAGATTGAGCCCTGAACTGGAGGGGTCTATGATAACTCCAGGTAGTGTCAGAATCGAGTTGTTGACAGCTGATGTCTGAGAATTAGTTGGTATCAGAGGACACAAAATAGCATCCCACCTAAGAAGTTTTCCTGAGATAAGTGAAGGGAAGCCAGTTAATAACTGGAGGATAAAAAAGAAGCATTTTGTTCTTTTTTTTATTTATAAAGAGGCTTGAAAATATTTATAGGTTTAGGGAGTAGTTAAGATATAGAAGGCAGTTAGCTAGATATGGGCAGAGAACAAGTGCTTTCCAACTGATAAATAGGGCAGAAACCAAGTTCCAAACAGCAGCAAAAGACCCATGGGGCGTGGGGGATACCAGTGCAATCTTCCCTATAACCTCTGCCCTACAGTAACTTATATCCTCCTTATAGTAGATTCACATTGCAAGTTAGACCCTCCTTGACACTCCCAACTGATAGGAGGAGTCCCTTAGGTGATTGGAAGTAACCTCAGAGAGAGATCACCCTACCTATGACCCATAACCTATGCAAACATAAAAAGAAAAGACACCTGTAATCCCAATGTGCAGGTGCCACCTCTGGGCCTGCCCGCTCTCCCATCTTCAGAGTGTACCTTCTCTTTAATTGCTTTTAAAATTGTGCTTACCTGAGAGTTTGGCTCTGAATTCTTTCTCGGCCATACTCGAGAACTGAGGTCTGCGCATAGGCAGGGTAGGGACAGTCAGGAGGAAGAAAATGAAGTTAATTCAGAAATAACTTGACAAAGCTAAACCCCTCAGGATAAGGAAGGGAAGCAGAAGTCATCAACATGGATTGGAAAGGTATAACCCTGAACCCTGAATAGGAACAGGAAGGGTTGTGATTGTTTTTTATTTTTGTTATTCTAAGAAGAGGAAACGAAATTATCTGATTACATGTCTGATGGCTTAAATTTTCTGAGTAAGAAAGAAGTGAGATCGGGCGCCTGGGTGGCTCAGTTGGTTAAGTGACTGCCTTCGGCTCAGGTCATGATCCTGGAGTCCCAGGATCGGGTCCCGCGTCGGGCTCCCTGCTCGGCGGGGAGTCTGCTTCTCCCTCTGACCCTCTCCCCTCTCATGCTCTCTCTCTATCTCATTCTCTCTCTCAAATAAATAAATAAAATCTTAAAAAAAAAAAAAAGAAAGAAGTGAGATCTTCCTTCCAGAGCAGGAAGTCCACAACTGGTTAAGAGTAATGAAGTTTATAGAGACTTTCAGGAAATAAGAGACTTATGATGGGTAAGGAAAATGACTGAGTGAAGTTCCCTTTCTTCATGTCTTCTAGCCAACACAACTGAACACAAAGATCTGAAGGAAAAGCAGAAACTTATTTTACAATAGATTCTGGGCTCACATGCTCATACACACAGAAAGTCTAAAGGAGATATGGGCCATTGATATGGGTATAGTGGGAACTTGTCTTGCTGACATTAGTCAATAGGTCTCTTTTGCCCCAACAGAGATTTTAAATCTCCATTTCTACTAAGACAAAGTTTCCACTACATTGCAGTATATTTTCATTTCAATCTTTTCATTTCACTATGCTGAATTGATTTTTGTTCCAGTTGATTTTTATTCATAGAATGTGGGGGGACCCCAGTAGGTGGGGTCAGTAGCAACGGCAGTAAAGGAACTCACCCATGGCAGAACAGGAGATGGAAGTTTACTGGATATATACCACAAGGGAGCAGCGAGCAGGACAGAAAAGGAGGGACTGTCTGCAATAAGGTGGGGGTAAGGAGCCACAGTTATAGGGCAGAGTGGGGGACTTATGGAATTTTCCTTTTTTTGGTAACCTTAGGAACTGTGCCTGGTTGTAATTGGTCAGTTACGGGCTATGGCTATTTCGAGGTGGGTCACTTAATGAGTCTCTTTGCGTCAGCTCAGTGGTCGCTGTGGGCCCTTGTGCCTTGTTCAGGTTTGCATTGCTCAAGCCTGTTGCCTCCAAGCGGCCTCTACGTAGAATGATGTATAGGTTCTAACTGGTATTACATAAATGGATCAGAGAATACATTAACATTCGGTCTTTAATTTACAGTGTAAGCAATAATACATCTCTTCACAGAGTAAGCACTAACATGTATTTATTAAATAAATGAATGTATCTGTAGTACATAAGAATGTATAAATATTGGGAAATAAACTACTTTGAAGATTTTTCAATCTGTATGTAACTTATTTTTTCACATAACATAAATTAATTTGAAACTTTAGCTCCAGAAAATACCCTCCTGGAGGTACATTTTAAACTCATGTATAAGCATGGTTAACATAATTATATTCATAGCTTGGACTGACTTATGCTTTGGAACAAAAGATTGTGTAAATATAATTACACATAAAAATAAATTATCTGCCATATTTTTGTTTATCATACCTCCAACATAGAAAGTCAGTCTAATTTTTCTCACTTTTCACAGAGTATAAACTATTTCAGTGTCTTTAAAATTTTTGTTGCTTTGTTTTGCTTTGCTACTTAATGACTCCAATGTTTAAAATGGCAACTTGATTTTCCTATTTATTCATCTTCACTCTGAAGGAGGATGACCTTCAAATAGATTGAAAATTGGAATTAAGAACAGTTTAATCTTCATTAGCTTTTAATTAGAGCACTCTAAATAATCTTTTTCTCAAACTTGAATTTTCCATAGCAACTATTACAGAGGCCTTATGCTCAGTACTTGATTATTTGCTTAGCTATTAATTTAAATTAAAAAGAAAACACCAGAAAATATATTACTTCTACAAGTGCATATTTGTGAGATATTGCAAATGAATATCATTAACAGCTTTAGTGAATTTTTAAAGTGAATTAAAAGGTGTGTTTCACAAAAGAGAGACTAAAATAGAAGTACTCATTCAAAATTTACCAAAGTTCCAAATTAATCAATTTAGAATTGATAATTGAATTATATGAATGCAGAGTTAAGTGATAGTTAACATAGTTGCTGAGTTTAAATACCTGAGGAATAAAGGTACAGCATGATATATGGATGTGATCTGTATATTCAGATCCCTGATGTAGGCACAATTATATTTTCCAGCGTTTTATTTTTCATTTTAATTTTTTTGAAAGATTTTATTTATTTATTTATTTATTTATTTGACAGAGAGATAGAGAGAGAGCACAAGCAGAGGGAGCGGCAGGCAGAGGGAGAGGGAGAAGCAGGCTCTCCACTGAGCAGGGAGCCCGATGCCAGGCTGGATCCCAGGACCCTGGGATCATGACCTGAGCCAAAGGCAGACGCTTTAACTGACTGAGCCACCCAGGTGCCCCTATTTTCCAGTGTTTTAGTTATATATGCATATATGTTTGTGTTTACCTACATGTGTGTGTATATATACATATTTAGCTCCTACAGTGACCAGATTACCTACCCATGATAAACTTGAAAAACTTCCTTATAAAAATTTAAGATTTATAATAAGCATTGAAGAGATTAGCATTAAATTACACGGATTATTAAAAAAAAAGAAAAACTATAAGATGTAAAAATCAGGGGCGCCTGGGTGGCTCAGTCGTTAAGCGTCTGCCTTCAGCTCAGGTCATGATCCCAGAGTCCTGGGATCGAGGCCCACACTGGGCTCCCTGCTGCGCAGGGAGTCTGCTTCTCCTTCTCCCACTCCCCCTGCTTGTGTTCCCTCTCTCGCTCTCTGTCAAATAAATAAATAAAATCTTAAAAAAAAAGAGGTAAAAATCAGAACTCTTCCAAAATTTTACTTTTAAAGTGAAACTATAATTTTCCCTCTGGCTCACTATTAAAATAAAGATATAAAATTAAATTAAATTAAAAAATAAAGTTAAGTTAGAGTTGGAGCCACGTGTACCTTAGTCTGTCTTGGGTTTTGGTGTTTTCCATCTCTAAGGCTACTGAGTCTGCCTTCCCCTCTGCAAGTCTGAGCATGGCGGCATGACAGATGTGTTCATAGCGCAGCACTGGCGTCCTCATCACATATCAGAATTAGAGAAAATACAAAGGAATGCAGTCTACTACCCAGAAGGTACTAGATAAGATCAGGGAAAATTACCATAACTGCAGACAATGATGTTTGTCTAGGTGACAATGGAAGGGAAGGGTTATACAAGACCTACTATCAGATCAGGTGTCCCATACCAACACTACTTCTATGTGTTTCCCTGAATGGATTCTTTCTCTTTGTGTGGGTCGCTTAGGAACAGGAGGGACCTCATATTTATAGGACATTAACCATCAGGCACACTATATTTGCTCCACAGGCATTATCAATTTTATTTGTCATAATGACTGTGAGTGGTGGTAGGCATCAGGTTTGCTTTAAGTGACTGAGCTTAAATTGAAACCCAACCTTCCTGATTTGAACTGGATTTTTGTGTATTACAATCATGTTACCCAAATATGCTTTTTCATAAAAATACCAAGAAATTTTGACAAAAGGCAGGTACCTGAATCCCACTCTAGACCTAAAGCATCAGCATCTGCCAGGGAAATCAGGCATTTTGAAAAACTCCTAGAGTTAAAAGATGTCAGGAGAATTATGCACATAACTCTCCTTTCTGCTCCAAATCACCTAAATTGTATAAAAAGCACTTAAAATCTTAAATCAATCTGTAATGATGCTAGAGAAGAAAAACAAACAAAGAAGTTATAGTGGACCAAAACTGTGAAAAGTCCTTGAAAGAGACAATGGAAAATGGGTAAGTGGGAAGAAGAAAAACAATATTGAAACAGAAACCACAAACCCAAAACTACTATAATTCTCCACTGACTGATATTTAAAGAAACTATAGCCACCCAGGTGTCCCTACATCACTGAACCTTAAATATATAGCACTATAGGGGCTCCTGGGTGGCTCAGTCATTAGGTGTCTGCCTTTGGCTCAGGTCATGATCCCAGAGTCCTGGGATTGAGACCCACATTGGGCTCCCTGCTCCGCAGGAAGCCTACTTCTCCCTCTCCCACTCCCCCTGCTTGTGTTCCCTCTCTCGCTGTGTCTCTCTCTGTCAAATAAATAAATAAAATCTTTAAAATATATATATATAGCACTATACCTGGTACACGACAAGTATTCAATAAATATTTCCTATAGTAAGGGACAAATGACATAAATTAACATTTATGTTAAAAAAAAAAACATATTCCCGGGGCGCCTGGGTGGCTCAGTTGGTTAAGCGACTGCCTTCGGCTCAGGTCATGATCCTGGAGTCCCAGGATCAAGTCCTGCATCGGGCTCCCTGCTTGGCAGGGAGTCTGCTTCTCCCTCTGACCCTATCCCCTCTGATGTGCTCTCTCTCTCTCATTCTCTCTCTCTCAAATAAATAAATAAAATCTTTAAAAAAAAAAAACATATTCCCAATTTTTCAGAAGTCTGTATATTGATTGCTAGGTAAAATGAGAGCCAAATTAAGAAAAACAAAACAAAACAAACCCTCACCAATGTAATCATATATGAGAAAACTTAAGCTACCTATAAACAATGTCAGTTTAATATGTAAAATTGTCTTTTGTTTTTATTTTAGCTTTAAAAATAAGTAAAGTAAGGGGTGCCTGGGTGGCTCAGTCAGTTAAGTGTCCGACTCTTGGTTTCCACTCAGGTCATGATCTCAGGGTTGTGAGATCGATCACCATGTTGGGCTATGCACTGGGTGTGGAGCCTGCGTGGGATTCTCTCTCTCTCACTCTCCTCTGCCCTTCCCCCCCCAGTCACATGCTCACACTCTCTCTCTCTCTTTCAAAAAAAGAAAACAAAACAAACAAACAAAAAGAACTAAGCCTTCTTAAGTTTTGTTTTTGCTACATTTTAAAGCTAAATTATTCAACCTGAGAAAGAACATCATAGCCATCATATATAAGTCCCTGTAGACAGCATAAAATATTTAAGCATTCAAATTAAATTAGATACTTAAAAGCCATCACAACTTAATTGCCATTTGACAATGCTCAAGTACATTCTTTGAAATATGAAAATGAAGCTTTAACATAATGAAGATTCATCAGGAGCCCTCATGTGAGAAATAAATATGAGCTGTTTAAGATGTTCAATCACAATATTTTTGGATATTTTAAATCAGTACCCTATAAAAATAAATCATTCAGTATTTTAGAATATTTTAAATGAAAGACTGAAAACTACTAGAAATCAAGTCTTTAAAAAAAATCCCTTAAAAGTGTGCATGATCTATATTTTTTATGGCTGGACTAGTTTATTTTCAGTTTTTCTTTCCCCCTTAAGTATGGTTCAAAAAAACCAGGGCCTTCTAAGTCCTTGATACAATTTCAAAGGAAATTCAATGCAATTTTCCTTGTGCTAAAGATAAATTAGTTATTAAGGTGGCAAAGTCTGTTATCAGTCAGTCTGCAGCAGTCTAGAAGATCAGAGATTGGTACCAGGAGCGCTCAGTATTAAAAAGCTTGATTTACCACTATAAAAGGTGACACTCTGATGTATATGGAAAGAATATATATCTCCTACTACTTCTGTGTAAACCTGATAATGCAATGCAAAGTGCAAGATACACACACACACACACATAAATATATCTTGGACTAAGAGATGGGCTAAAAATTACACATATATACATACATATTTGTTATATATCATATGTGTGTGTGTGTGTATTGATTCATTATAGAATATGGTCCTATATGCCAAATATTTGAAATAAATGAAAAACCCTAGACTGCACATTTCCACATGAAAAACTACATATTAGAAACAAATGGGTCCTGCATTTTTCCTTGTTTTTACACAAAGATAAGAGAAACTTCCTAGGAATTTATTATGAAATTGGCCACACCATTTCACCCCCTAAATAATCTTGGCTAATCTCTTACTAGAGACATGCGTTACATTTTTCACTGTCCTCTTTATACCTGTACCTGGAGTTTGACACTCTCAAATATAAAAATAATAAAATCTTCTAAAAATATAAAAATTTTATTAAAAAAAATCAAAATAAATGAATATAAAGAGAAAAGTCATCTAAAGCATTTGTTCTCAAAATTTTTGGATTCATGATATCTTTATACTCTTAAAATAATCAAGGAATACCTACCCCCAATTTGTTTATATAGGCTCTATTTATATTTACTATAATTAAAATCAAGAAAATGAAATATTCATTTATTCACAAATTTGTTTTAAAATAACAATAATAAATCCATTACTTGTTCACATAAATAACATTTATTGTGAAAAACAATGGTATTTAACCCCCAAAATTAGTAAGAAGTGTAGCACTACTTTACATGTGACTTAACAGAAGAGAGCTACATTCTAACACCTGCTTCTGAACTCAGTCTTTCGTTAAATATTGCTTTTGTTGAAGCATATGAGGAAAACCCAACTACACACTTGTGGTTGGAAAGGAGAAGAATATTCACAAAACTAGAAGAATCCTGAAAATTTGAATAGAACCGCAAAAGACCACAAGTAGCCAAAGCAATCTTGAAAAAGAAAAAAAACAGAGCTGGAGGCATCACAATTCCAGATTTCAAGTTATATTACAAAGCCGTAGTAGTCAAAACATTATGAAACTGGCACAAAAATAGACACATAGATCAACAGAACAGGACAGAAAACCCAGAAACAAACTCAGGATTATATGGTCAACTAATCTTCGACAAAAGAGGCAAGAGGGGCGCCTGGGTGGCTCAGTTGTTAAGCGTCTGCCTTCAGCTCAGGTCATGATCCCAGAGTCCTGGGATCGAGCCCCACATCAGGGTCCCTGCTCAGCGGGAAGCCTGCTTCTCCCTCTCCCACCCCCCCCGCTTGTGTTCCCTCTCACTCTGTGTCTCCCTCTGTCAAATAAATAAATAAAATCTTTAAAAAAAAAAAAAAAAGAGGCAAGAGTATGCATTGGGGAAAAGACAGTCTCTTCAACAAATGGTGTTAGGAAAACTGGACAGCTACATGCAAAAGAATGAAATTGGACCACTTCCTCACACCATACACAAAAATGTACTCAAAATGGATTAAAGACCTAAATGTGAGACCTGCAACCATAAAATTCCTGGAAGAGAGCATGGGCAGTAATTTCTCTGACATTGCCTATAGCAACATTTTTTCTAGGTAGGTCTCCTGAGGTAAGGGAAATAAAAGCAAAAATAAACTATTGGGACTACCTCAAAATAAGAAGCTTCTGCACAGCTAAGGAAGCAATCAACAAAACTAAAAGACAACCTACTGAATAAGAGAAGATATTTGCAAATGACATCTGATAAAGGGTCAGTATTCAAAATATGTAAAGAACAGATACAACTCAACATCAAAAAACAAATAATCCAATTAACAAAAGGGCAGAAGACATGAATGAACATTTCTCCAAAGAAGATATCCAGATTGCCAACAGACACATGAAAAGATGCTCAACATCACTCATCATCAGGAAAATGCAAATCAAAACTACAATGAGTTAGGAGCTCACAGCTGTCAGAATGGCAAAAATCAAAAACACAAGAAACAAGTGGTGAGGATGTAGAGAAGAAAGAACCATTATGCACTGTTGGTGGGAATGCAAACTGGTGTAGCCACTCTGGAAAACATTATATGGAGGTTCCTCAAAAAATTAAAAATAAAACTACCCTGTGATCCATAATCACACTCCTGGGTGTTTACCTAAAGAATATAAAAACACTAATTCGAAATGATATATGCACTCTTATGTTTACTGCAGCATTATTATTTACAATAACCAAATTATGGAAGCAGCCCAAAAATCCACTGGTAGATGAATAAAGAAAGAAGATGTGGTACACACACACACACACACACACACACACACACACACACACACACACAGAGAGGAATATTATTTAGCCATAAAAAAGAATGAAATCTTGCCATTTGCAATATGGATGGATCTAGAGAACACAATCCTAAGTGAAATAAGTCAGTCAGAGAAAGACAAATACCATATGATTCCACTCATATGTGGAATTTAAGAAACAAAATAAATGAAGAAAGGAAAAAAAGAGAGAGAGTCATACCAAGAAACAAACACCCCCCCCCCAAAAAAAACAAACTCTTAACTATAGAGGATAAACAGATGGTTACCAGAGGGGAGGTGAGAGGAGCAATGAGTGAAGTGGGTGAAGGGAATTAAGAGTACATTTATCTTGATGAGCATGGAGTAACATATAGCATCATTGATTCACTATATTGTACACCTGAAACCAATGTAACTGTTAACTATGTTATAATAAAATAAAAATTTTTTAAAAAAGGAAAGGAGAGGGTATTTTAATAGATTTTCCAGATAATTGTGGATATTCTTTGGTGCTAAACCAAAACTGAACATGTGGTTACTTTGTTTGTTTCTGTTGTTTTTAAGATCAGAGAAATTTAAAGTTGAAATATGGATTTTGAAACCAGTACAATGAAATTTTTATACCGGTTACATACATTCAAATCTCTTATTTTGTTTTGAATATTGAATGAATCTCTTACCCACACACGACTCTGTGACATTACACACTAGTCATCTGGAAAATGCAGGCTCATTGAGTTATGCAGATCTTCCAGATATTGACACATTTGATTAAACAATATAAAAAAATCACATTTGCTACTATCACCACCAATCTTATCAAAAAGTCTTAGCTGATAGTGGCTGATAAAAGTGTTCTGAATGTCTCATTTTCACATAAAAGCTTGTATTGTATCATCAACAATTAATATCAGTTGTTTTCCTTATAGCTACAGTTTCATTTTTAAGAAAGGGTCTGCCAGTTATTGAATTCTGAATAACCAAAACTAACTAAACGATTATGAGCATATTATATGACTTCTCTATGACTAAAATGGGGATAATCATAACAATTACCTCATTGTCTGACTGTGAGGATTAAATGAGTTAATGTATGGATAATACTTAGAATATTGCCTTGTATATAAGTGATATATTACCTACGAAGTTGATTAATTTTTTGTTTTTGGTTTTAGTTTTTTGTTTTTTTTAAACACACAGAAAATTCTAATCAAGTTTAGGTAAATCAGAGTAGACATTCTGAACCTCAAAGACTGACTGAAATTTTGGAATGCCTGGCCAAGAATGTTTAGGGTACCAACTATCCAACATCTACTGTTAGCCTCATATAGAAGGATTCCAATCAGGCCTAAGCAAACCCAGCCCAGCACCTTCCCAGACTAAGACCTCTCTCCTTAATACTCAACTTCTCAGAGGGCATCGAACACACTAGTAATGACTTTTCTGTCCAAGTTTAGGCTCTATTTCACTAATAAAGATAAAAATGTCATTGCTTCAAATCCTACACTAGGAATCGAACACTAAAAATCTTGTTGGTTGCTCCAAAATAATTCCAAGTATTTTGAAAACCATTATAATTAATTTACATGTTACAACTGGAATTGGAGGGTACATGTAGATGTCTTATTTACCAAGAATTAGCATCTATAAACAGTAATACAGAGCAGTGATTCTCTACTAGAGACAATTTTGCTGCTGGAAACATCGGCAATATGTGGAGGCATTTTTATTGTCACAACCCAGATTATTCCTTTGAAATCTAGTGGGTAGAAGCCAGGGATGCTGCTAAGCTACAACATACAGGACAGCTCCTTACAACAAAGAATTATCCAGCCCCAAATGTCAGTAGTGCTAAGGTAGAGACACCCTGTTGTAGAGTATTCGATTATAAAACAGTATTCCTGCAATTCAGACTAAACACAGCAGTCTAGAAACACTACATTAGCAGGATTTCTTATATTTGCCTTTTTTAGAGACATGTTTAGTTTCCTGAGTAATTCTTAGCTGTCTAGTGCTTATTTACATGGCTAATTTTTCATACATTCCTCCTTTTCCTTTTATTTTCTGTGCATGCAGGAAAGGGTGTCTGACACATTTTTTCAGTTCCCATATATGTCTCAGAATAGAACTTTATAACCAGTACTCCTGGGTCTGCTCATAATGGACAAAACCATTATCTCACTCAACGTCAATTTCCTCTTTTCTCAAATGGAAAACAGACAGGATTAGTGGGTTCCCAGCTGATCCACAGAATCCAAAGAGATGTTTTTAAAGAGAATTAGGGCCAAGAAGCTGGCTTAGCTGAGGGGCCTTGAACCATCCATTCCTGCTTCAACAGGGTGAAACTCTTCTATGGATATCTGGTGCCCACATTAGTTTCCATTCGGACAATGTGCTCTTCTGCTAAAGGATAACTGAGTTTCAAAACTACTGCACTGCCCTGTAAAAAGTTCTCTTCAGATTTTAAAACAAATTCCAAGGTGTTACAGGAAAATTTTTATAAATAAATGTTTTCAATATGCTTCAATTTCATTATTATCCTTCGGAAACTCCTTTACATTCAAAACCCTATTATACTTAGTGATATACTAACAGCTTTTTTCATTGATTAATTATTTCGTACATATTAGGAAACACAGGGCATTTACTAGGTTTCTTCTGTGCATCAGGCCTGTACCCGACATTACAAAGGATATATTTTTTTCTTCTGTTCAGAAGCTGGCAGCAGTTAGGAATAAGACATCCACAAATAAATGTGATAAAATGGAGCAGTATTTATAGGAATCAGTGTGCCTTAAGGAAGGCATCTAAAGGCTTTCAGGAAGGGGAAGGGATTCCATTACTCAGCTCTTGCCTTGTATAATGTGAGATCAAGGTGGTCAGATGTTCTAATTATTTTCTCAAGAAAAACTAAAAATACAGATGTTTTCTATAAACTATTCCAACTTTTATGTATTGTTAACTTACTAAACACCCTTTTAAAATACTGTGTAGACCAAACCCAATACATCTATATGTCATTATTTGGTTCAAGAATGCCAGTTTCAAACTGACTGATTCAAACAGAATCATTTTCTAACCATTTTTTTACAAAGTTAGGCTGTGGTTGCATCATACTGTGGTGCCATTATCCTGATGTTCAGTTAAATGATTTCGTTACAGTGTGGCTGTGATGATGGGTAGGAGAAAGAGAGGACTAGAAGGAGGGCTTTCTTTCTTTTTTATTATTATGTTATGTTAATCCCCATACATTATATCATTCGTTTTTGATGTAGTGTTCCACGATTCATTGTTTGCGTATAACACCCAGTGCTCCATGCAGAACGTGCCCTCTTTAATACCCATCACCAGGCTAACCCATCCCCCCACTTTCAAAATGGAGGCAAAATCCAAGGTAGGTTTTCTTTCCTTTCCTTGAGGATTCTGACTTATAATTCTTATCATTTTTACATTTGAGTTCAAGAAGTCATTCCTATAAATAGCTGAAGAGCTGACTTGACCTTCTATCTACTTGTTCCAATGAACTGAGATGCTTCTCTCATACTTTTCCCTGCAGATACCACAGTGACCACCAAAATGTGTTTTAGAATTCAGAGCAAAGTGTGTCAGCTGTGAAAAACGAATTCTTTATCTATTTGCATTCCTTATTCAGTTACCTAATTCTGAATTGCCAATTATAAAAGCACTCCCAAAAAGGTAATTCTAAATTCACAAGCAATGAATTGTGTTAAATTGTCTAGGGCAAGTTTTAATTTTTTTTCTATAAATGAAAAACAGATTATAGCTTTAATATTTTAGCTACATATGAGGCAGTCACAAAGGAACAATGAGGTTAATCAATATATCCAGGAATTTTATCTAAAAAAAGAAAATCTACTCATAATTATTACCCACCGTGGGTTGTTTAAGATATGAAATACAGCAGAAAAGATGTTGATTGATTGCTATGAATTTTTGGCAGCTGTATCCCTTGAAGCATGAAATACATTAGCATTGTCTCCTAACGCTTTCAATAATTGTCCTGAGTTAACGTTTGTCTAATGAAAAAGGTGTTTAATTTATTCACAAAACAGCCAGTGGCTGAACAAATTAACATGTACAAATAAAATGACTTCTGTATTTTCAATGGACACTTAACTAAAGGACAATGTCAGAAATAACCTGCACCCTACATAATTGATAAAATTATAATTTAATGTTCATTGTTAAAATAAATTTGTCCCTTATAAGTTTTAAATATTACCAGCTTCCAAAAAAATTAATAAATAAATAAATAAATAAATAAATAAATAAATAAATATTACCAGCTTCCAGTAAAGTTTATTGTATCATATTTGCAGTATAGAGTTTTCTATTGTAAATAATTGTCATGCAGTTAAAGGAAAATAGAATATTGTTTCTTAGACACTTCATTTGGTTGTTGCATATTTTTTAGTTATTCTTGTTATTAAATGATATTCAAAGCAAGATGACAAAATCAGACTTTAATGCATAGCCAGAGCATTTTCTTTTAAGTACAGTTTTCCTTGAATATAACCTAACGGAGAAAACCAAATGGTCGATTTCATCACAATTAGGAAATGTTAAGACATCACAATGCTTCAGACACTTGATATATAGTTTTGTTAATCTTTCTATCACACTATAAGAAGGGAACCATCCAATTTTTTCAAGATTTCATAAATTCCTGCAACTCTTAGTATATTGCTTTTTGCAAGCAAGATCGACTGAGATAACAATTTTTGGAGGTTTAGACTGGAGAACAAGAAAACACTTTCTAAGCCATCCATATATTTTATTGTCCAAAGGCTTACACTTTGAGAGGCAAGTGGCATGCCCAAGAATGCATAACTTAGGCCTGAGACAATATAACAGGGAGGACATGAGATGCCTGGGTCCATCTATGGCTCATCCTGCACTTAACTGCTACTAATGCATTAACAAACAAATGACAAAAAGTCATAGAGCTATATAAGTAACTTACAGGAAATATATTGATGAATTGTTTAGTGTGGGTGACAGATAGCTCATCAACATGCTCCATTCAAGAAAAAAGTGATTTTTAGGGGCGCCTGGGTGGCTCAGTTGATTAAACATCTGCCTTCAGCTCAGGTCATGATCTCAGGGTCCTGGAATCGAGCCCCGAATCGGGTTCTCTGCTTGTCAGGGAGTCTGCTTCTCGCTTTCCCTCTGCCATTCCCCTGCCTGTGTTCTCTCTCTCTCTCTCAAATAAATAAAATCTTTTTTAAAAAGTGGTTTTTATATTGCCCTCTAAAAAGAAGAGATCTGTTTACTATAGGATTCTTGGTTGAGAAGCACAGTGGTTTTATGATGTACATTAGGAGCTGGAGCAGAACTGGATAGCTGTGCAGATACAAGGCAAACAATGCCAGTTCCTAGAGCAATATCACCAATAAGGGAGAAAAGCCGGTGATAGGTTTGGGTGAAGGGGAAAGTAAGGAATATCTGCTGGTGGGTGAGAAAGATAAAAATACTAATGGAAATTTTTTTACTTGTTTGAGTAGGTTTAATTATGTAAACTCTCTTTTTCTATAACTCCTCAAAATCTTCAGTCAATTTTGCATTAAATACTATTGTTTTTTTGAATATATCTGTGTGTGACAGAGAGATAGAAAGAGACAGAAAGAAAAGTTCTAGTGAGTAACCTGTGCTGTTTTCTTTTCTAATCAATGTGGAGTTGATGTTCATCTCACAAAAATTTACTTATGTGCTTGAGGATAAAGGAACCACTAATGTCTGAAGTTGGTCGATCGATCTTTCTATCATCTATCTATCTATCATCATTCTATCTCTCTATCATCTCTCTATCATCTATCATCATCTATCATCTATCCTAGAACCACAACAATGTTCTAGATCCTGTATTAAATAAGTATGCATTAAAAATATTTTAGATAAACAGAAATGCAACTCTTCAACACTGGGTGATTTTTAGTTTATCATTTTAATAGTTTCACATTTTTCTAATTATTAGTAATAAACACACT
Organism: Callorhinus ursinus; assembly: GCF_003265705.2. Classification (NCBI taxonomy): domain Eukaryota; kingdom Metazoa; phylum Chordata; class Mammalia; order Carnivora; family Otariidae; genus Callorhinus; species Callorhinus ursinus. The sequence continues at coordinate 107,760,245 of NW_027397063.1, forward strand.
TGTAGTTTAAAATTAAAATTTAAGGATATCAAGACAAAAAGGAAATTAAGGCTCCCCTTTTGCTATGGTCTGAAAGTTTGTGTACTCCTGAAATTTATATATTTAAATCCTGACCCTCAAAGGTAATGGTATGGATTTTGAGAGGCGCTTAAATCATAAGGGTGGAGTTCTCATGAATGGGATTACTGCCTTATAAAAGAGACTCCAGGGAGACTCCTAGCCCCTTCCACCATGCGAGGACACAATGAGAAGGTGCTGACTATGAACTAGAGAGAGGGTCCTCACCTGAAGGCAACCAATGTTGACACCCTGATCTTGGACTTCAGCCTCCAGAACTGGGAGGAAAAAAAAAATCTGTTGTTTATAAGCTACTCAGTCTAGTGGTACTTGTTTGAATAGCCCACATGGACTAAGACACCATTCTTTTGTGAAAAGTTGTAATCAGAACTTAACTAGGAGCACCATTAACTACAGAGAAGAAAAGTAAGATCTAGCTTCAGCATGCCATTATCTCTTAAAATTTGAAGGATGGCAGAATTTAACTGTTGAAATAGGAGTTTCATATGATTTTGTTCACTTTTTTGAAACTTAGCAAGAGCTCTTCTGCATTTGGTTTCTATTTGGTGCTATTTTTAAGACTGAGAGCTTAAAATCCTTCTCAACCACATTCCAAATAAAACACAAAAAATAGCAATGTCTCCCTCATAGGGCTGCTTTAACAATTGTTAGATGAGATACTATGTGAAAAAAGCTTACAGTAGTACCTGGCACATAGTTAGTATTTGGTAATTATTAAATGTTTTATTATTAATAAAATTACTGTTTCAGAGCAAAAATTATAAATATATCTTTGGAGGGGGAAAACACATGGTTTTGCTAAATTCTGACAGTCTAATTTATCTGTATGAACAAAACAGATGGTTATCATATTTGTTGCACCAACCCTGGTAGGATTTTCTACCTGAAAATAGCATTGCTTGAGAGGAGTCTAACTAGTTTTTTCTAGCTTGACCCATTCATCAGCCACATAAAAATAGTCCCCATGATTTAACTAAGCATATGCTTTTTTGGTATAATGCTTGTCTTTTAAAAAATGTCAACTTTTCTTGAACTTTATTTTAGTGCCAGTGAAAATGTCATTGATGTACTTTTTTCCATTTTTTTTTCTAGTGAAGGTGTCTGTTCAATTAAAATCAGAGTAAGTAGGGACTTTCAGACCTTCAAATTAAAAAAATACATTAATTAGTTAAGATGATTATCGAATCTGAGCCTATTTCCATACAGAAAATGAGTAGATTAGGCTAGATTTTCTCTAAAATCTCTGCCAATTAAGAAAAGCTATAAATATGGGGTACCTGGGTGGCTCAGTTGGTTAAGTGACTGCTTTCGGCTCAGGTCATGATCCTGGAGTCCCTGGATCGAGTCCCGCATCGGGCTCCCTGCTCAGTGGGGAGTCTCCTTCTCCCTCTGACCCTCTTTCCCTCTCGTGGTTTCTGTCTCTCATTCTCTCTCTCTCTCAAATAAATAAATAAAATCTTTTTTAAAGAAAGCTATAAATATGTGGATTTATAATATTCTCCATACTCATGGCTTTAACATGGCATGGGCAGTACATAGAAATATCATCTAAAAATTAATGAATCCCGTATTCTAATCCTAAACTATAGTTAGCCAGCTTATAAGCAGCATTAAGCAAAAAAAAAAAAAAAAAAAAAAAAAAAAAATCAAATTATAATGACCAAAGCCAAAAATTCAGGGATTCAAAGTCCTCGGATATGACCCTTTCTAGATATTAAATGATTATGATTTCTGTCCAACTGTTTCTGCATCAAAGGAAGTAATTAAAACATGTTTAAATCATCACTGTTGTTCACACAACTCCTCTGGAAAATAAGACTCTAGTCATTCTAGATTTCAAGGCATGTAAAATCCAAGCTATAGTATTTCCAAAGCCTTTTTTTCTAACTTCACTGCACTTTGAGGTATAATTAGTTAACTTACATTATAATTAAAATCAGGGTGGTATGTCAAAATAAATTGCATAGTATTGTTCTTCACTTTTTCCTAACAAAGAATAATACCTCAAAACTCATTTTTGCAAACTAATTTTTTAGGTAAAAATGGAAAGTATAGAATTTTTTTTAAAAAGCTTGCTCCTTGATATCATATATTAAAATAGCAGTTTGCCTTTTCCTCTGCTTTCTCTGTTTTTGATAATGCACCATGGTATAGATACAGCATTTTCAGACCTAACATGACAGAAGAGTGGATCTGCATCAATTCTTGAACTTCAGCTTCCTCACTATTTTACTTACACATGGCAAAACTATCTTATGCTTAAACTTCAGGAAAATCCAACATATTAAAAATGTTTTTATTTATAAAATGAGTTTTCACAATGAACGCAGACAGCTTATAATTTTTGACAACATGTATTAGAAAGTGTTTCCATATCTGGGAGACATATCATCAAATAGACTAAAAGTTTCCATAAAAATGTAAGGCATGGGGATTTAAGCCTTTGTCTGTTTGCATTTATTAAGCAATATATTAGTATTTAATAATTATGAACATTAAGTAGAAATGCCTAGATGTTTCTACCAAAAACATTAAAAGTTGAACAATATAGTAAAGGTTTTTACAATTCAAAGACTTTTTTTAGTATTATATTGTTTTCAGGTATACAATATGATGATTCAACTTTTCTATATATTACTCAGTGCTCATCATGATAAGTGATAAGTGTACTATTAATCCCCTTTATCTATTTTACCCATCACCCCCCCACCTCCCTTCTGGCAACTGCCAGTTTGTTCTCTGTATTTAAGAGTCTGTTTTTCTTTGCTTATCTCTTTTTTCTTTGTTCATTTGTTTTGTATCCTAAATTCCACATGTGAGTGAAATCATATGGTCTTTGCCTTTCTCTGACTCACTTATTGCACTCAGCATAACACCATCTAGGTCCATCCATGTGTGGCAAATCACAAGATCTCATTCTTTTCATGGCTGAGTAATATTCAAAACTTACATCTATATCCATTGATAGCTATATGTATATCTATATACATATATCCCATATCCTCTAAACCCATTCATCTATCAATGGACACTTGGGTTGCTTTCATATCTTGGCTATTGTAAATAATGCTGCCATAAACACAGGGGTGCATGTATCTTTTTGAATTAGTATTTCTTTCTTCTTTGGGTAAATTTCCAGTAGTGGAATTACTGGATCATATGGTAATATTATTTTTAATTTTTTAAGGAACCTCCATACTGTTTTCCACAGTGGCTGAACATTGCATTGCCACCAACAGTGCATGTGGGTTCCTTTTTGTCCAATCCTCACCAACACCTGTTATTGCTTATCTTTTTGATTCTAGCCATTCTGACAGGTGAGAGGTGATATTTCACTATGGTTTTGATTTTCATTTCCCTGATGATTAGTGATGCTGATCATCTTTTCATGTATCTGTTGGCCATCTGGATGTCTTCTTTGGAAACATGTCTATTCAAGTCCTCTGCCCATTTTTTAAGTTGAATATTTGGTTTATGGTGTTGAACTGTATGAGTTCTATATATATATTGGATATTAACCCCTTATAGGATATATTATTTGCAAATATCCTTTCCCATTCAGTAGGTTGTTGATTGCTTCCTTAGCTGTGCAAAAACTTTATATTTTGGTGTAGTCCTAATAATTTATTTTTGCTTTTGTTTTTCTTGCCAAAGAAGATATATCTAGGAAAATGTTCCTATGGTAATGTCACAGAAATTATTACCTATGTTTTCTTCTAGTTTCACATCTCACATTTAGGTCTTTAATCCATGTGGAACCTATTTTTATGTATGGTGTGAGAAAGTGGCCCAGTTTCATTCTTTTGTATGTAGCTCTCCAGTTTTCCCAGGACTATTTATTGAAGAGACTGTTTCCTCCACACACACCCCCATTGCATATTCTTGCCTCTTTTGTTGTAGATTAATTGACCATATACTCATGGGTTTGTTTTGGGGCTCTATCCTGGTCTATTGATCTAGGTGTCTATTTTTGTGCTAGTACCATACAGTTTTGATTACTACAGCTTTGTAGTGTATCTTGAGAGCTGGTATTGTGATGTCTCCAGCTTTAGAGCAAAGTAGAAAAAAGTAGAACACTTTTTCAAGATTGCTTTGGCTATTTGTGGTATTTCATGGTTTCATACAAATTTTAGCATCATTTATTCTAGTTCTGTGAAAAATACTGTTGGTATTCTGATAGGGATTGCAATAAATCTGTAGATTGTTTGGGTAGTATGGAAATTTTAAAAATATTTGTTCTTCCAATCCATGAGCATGGAATAGCTTTCCATTTGTTTGTGTTGTCTTCAGTTTCTTTCATCAATGTTTTATAGTTTTAGACTACAGGTTTTTTACCTCCTTGGTTAAGTTTATTCCTAGCTATTTTATTATTTTTGGTGCAATTGTAAATGGGACTGTTTCCTTAATTTATCTTTCTGCTACTTCATTATTAGTGTACAGAAATGCAATGGATTTCTGTATATTGATTTTCTATCCTTTGAACTTACTGAACTCATTTATTTGTTATAGTAGGTTTTTAATGGAGTCTTTAGGGTTTTCCATACATAGTATCATGTCATCTATAAATGGTGAAAGTTTTACTTCTCCTTACCTGTTTGGATGCCTTTTCTTTTTTCTTGTCTGATTGCTGAGTCTAGGGCTTATAGCACTATGTCGAATAAAAGTGGTGAAAGTGGTCATCCTGTTTTTGCTCCTGACCTTAGGGGAAAAGCTCTCAGTTTTTCACCATTGAGTATGATGTTAATTGTGGGTTTTCCCATATGGCCTTTATAATGTTGAGGTATGTTCCCTCTAAACCTACTGTCTTGAGAGGGTTTTTTTTTTTTTAAGATTTTATTTATTTATCTGTCAGAGAAGGGGGTACACAAGCAGGAGGAGTGGCAGGCAGAGGGAGAAATAGGCTCCTTGCTCAGTGGGGAGCCCAATGTGGGACTTGATCCTGGACCCTGGAATCATGACCTGAGCCAAAGGCTGATGTTTCACTGACTGAGCCACCCAGGTGTCCCTCTTAAGAGTTTTTAAAATGGATGGATGTGGTGCTTTTAAAATGCTTTTTCTGCATCTGTTGAGATGATCATATATTTTTTATCCTTTCTCCTGTTAATGTGAAGTATCATGTTGATTTGAAAATATTGAACTGCCCTTTCATCCCAGGAATAAAGCCCACTTGATCATGGTGAATGCTTTTTTTAAAGTATTGTTGGATTTAGTTTGCTTGCATTTTGTTGAAGATTTTTACATCTATGTTTATCAGAAATATTAGCCTGTAGTTTTCTCTTTTTTTTGTAGCATCTTAGTCTGGTTTTGGTATCAGGATAATGCTGGCCTCATAAAATGAATTGAGAAAATTTCCTTCCTCTTCTATTTTTTTGGAACAGTTTGAGATGAATAGGTATTAATTCTTCTTAAATGTTTGGTAGGATTCACCTGTGAAGTCATCTGATCCTGGATTTTTATTTGTTGAGAGTTTTTTTTTATTGGTTCAATTTCATTGCTTGTAATCAGTCTGTTCAAATATTCTACTTCCTAATTCAGTTTTGGAAGGTTTTGTGTTTCTAGAAATTTATCCATTTCTTCTAGGTTGTCCAATTTGTTGGCATATAATTTTTCATAATATTCTCTTATAACCCTTTGTATTTCTGTAGTGTTGGTTGTTATTTCTCCTCTTCTGTTCCTGATTTGGTTTATTTGAGTCCTTTTTTTTTTTTTTTCTTCTATGAGTTTGGCTACTGGTTTATCAATTTTGATGATCTTTACAAAGAACCAGCTCTTAGTTTCATTGATTTGTTCTATTTTTTATTTGTTCATTTTTATTTATTTACTTTTTGTGTGTGTGGTTTCTGTTTCATTATTTTCTGCTCTAATCTTTGTTATTTCCTTTCTTCTACTGGTTTTGGATTTTGTTCATTTTCTAGTTCCTTTAGGTATAAGGTGAGGTTGTTTCTTTGAGGTTTGTTGTTGTTGTTGTTGTTTTGTTTTTTTGCTTCTGGAGGTAGGCCTTTACTTCTATGAACTTCCCTCTGAAAACAGCTTTTGCTACATCCCAAAGATTTGGATTATTGTGTTTTCATTTGTCTCCACTGGAAATTTTTTTATTTCAAAAGAAAATACTTCAAAATAGGAGTTTCTTCATACTGTTACATGACTGCTTGTTTTTGGTACTTTTTTGTCATTTTATTTATTTTAGTTTACCAAATTATCAATTAAATATGTTTAATCCCCTTTATTTTATATATAGTATTGCATTAGAATATGAAAATATAAGAATATAATAGTTTATATAGAAAGCATCTATTTTATTCAACTACTTAAACAATCAGTGAAATTAAATTTTCTTTTATTTGAGAATATCAAATATCATCGAGAACAATATTCTCTAAAATACTTGAGCTGTGAAAATAAACAAAAGACAGAGGCCAATTCCCTCCTTTTAGTGTTAAGTTAATTAGAGGTATTGATTAAATATACCTAAATCGTGAAGAACTCACAGCACACCAAAGCAGTTTTTTAATTCACAGAAAATACAAGCATATACTCCCCACCTCCGGAACTCCTGCCACATTACAGGGATATGATGAATCTTTTAAAAAACTAAATACATAAATAAAATCTTGATAGTTGAAATGTCTAGTGGAGAGTGTGTATATTTATATAATTAATTTTTTAAGCTTAATTTTACTGAACTAATATCTTCATTTTACTGAAAATAAAAATGAAGAAGATAATCTCTGAATTTTAAACATTCTCACAGAAACAAAACAATGCAATTAGTGATGTGGTGAATTTAAACATGGTCAGGAAAGAGAATAGCTGTTACCTATTATCCTCTTGATTTCTTTCTTTTTTCTCCTGTTTCTCCACAACTCTCACATATATAAAGTCAAAATCCATTCCTAAGTCAAACTTAGAACTTCAACTCCATGTAGTAACTCAAAGAGAATGTCATTTATAAGATTAATACATATATATTTAATAAGATAAATGCTATGGTTAAATTGTGAGAAAGTAAGCCATTACAAATTATTGCAGTATCTACATTAGAAATGCAGAATACAAGCATTACAGAGAATTTATTTGTTCATTTAACTAATATAAAAAACTTTTTTGCTCTAATGACTTTAGAAATAAAAATGTGGGATCAGCATAAAAATAAAGAATCTCACAATAGTTATAGGTTTTTGAAGATACAGTAAAAATTATTGAGAAAAATTAGAATTTTTATTTTTAAAAGTCAGACATAAAGAGTTCCTTAATGAAACCTTTCAAAAGGCTTCTTGGAACTCAAATAAATAATTAAAATAGTTTTGGGAACAGCTAATTCTGTGGGAATCAGAAACATATGGATTAAAGAAAAACTCCTTGAGGTCAAACTCATTAAAGGTTTTGCTAATGCAAAACATTTGAAAAACAGCCTAAAAGCTAGCTGACTCTAAAACAACTCAGATTTTCACTACATTTAATTCTTGAACAAAATGAATCCACATTTACTCCTTTATAATACCACCTTTTTCTTTACAAAACCATATAAAATATCCATTAACTCATTCCAGAAACACATTTATTATCTATTTTATACCATGATTATTTTAGACTTTGAATATACAACAGTGTTAGACAAAATACCTGTCTCAAAGAGCCCACATTCTAATATGAAATAATGAAATATCATAATATCAATATAACATAACTTAATATTATTATGTGTATTGTTGTTCATATTGCTTAACTCAATAGATTCCTATGGTCTACTATAAGACAAAAATCTTTAAAGAGGAAAAAAAGAGGCAAGGGTATAAAGGCTCTTGTTGGTACATGCAGTCTACCTAAATGTGACTTACAGTTTCTGACTAAATAATTTTTGACATCTCTTAAGTAATCAAGTACATTTTACACTTATTTGTTAATATCTGGTACTTCCTGCTCTTAAATTCTTGCACCTTAAAAAGGAAGTTCTTTGAACTATTAAACCTTTGTCAACATTCCTGCTCCAGGCAAAGTTTGAGTCATATCAGCTCCTGTAACTGAGCTGGCTGAGCTAAACGTAGGTTGGGATGTGGAAAGAATGGCTAAGAATGAGAAAAGCCAAGTAGTGTTTCAGCTTATTTTAGCGGGCACAAGTGTTATGTTGTTTGATGTGTAAGACATTCTCATGCTCACTGGTAAGCATAAAATTCCATTTCAAAGGCAAATCTAACCACCTTTAGAATTAGTGCTCTTGAATTTCCCTGTTGAAATTCACTTTAAAAGGGTTGGAAATATGGGGTGCCTGGGTGGTTCAGTGGGTTAAGCGTCTGCCTTCAGCTCAGGTCATGATCCCAGGGTCCTGGAATCAAGCCCCGCATTGGGATCCCTGCTCAGCGGGAAGCCTGCTTCTCCCTCTCCCACTCCCCCTGCTTGTGTTCCCTCTCTCACTGTGTCTCTCTCTGTCAAAAAAATTAATTAATTAATTAATTAAAAAAGGGGTTGGAAATATATTAACATCCTGGTCATCATTTACAATGTGATTTTTTAAGTTGATAATTAAAACAGGCATTAAACAAAATCCAAATTAACATACTTTTGTTGAAATTCTATGTTACTACAATGTTCCAGGTGCTATATGAAAAACAAAAGAAGCTTAAATAGTGTATCCTTCCTTCCAAAAACTTAAGATGACACAGGCTACACAGGAGAAAAAATGGTATAGACAGTAGCTGCTCCACTCCTCCTTGCTGCCATGACATCTTGTTTATGTTTATTTGGGGGTACAGGCCATAGTAAAATTCAATACTAAAGAGTAAGGTAGCATTTATTTGTATTTATACATCAATTCTTCACAATGTGCCAGAAATTAATTAGCACTGAATAAACTCTTTTGAACAGTGAGGAGTCCAGGCCCAGAACTAATATAAACTAGAATAATTGGGGAATGTTCTACAAGGAAAACAAATAAGCTATGAGGAAAGGCAGCCATAGGAAGAGAAAACAATATAGTGAGTCAGTAGCAGAGATACTTCACCAAAATGCAGACATGAAAATGAATGAGGTGCATTCACAGATTAGTAAGGGCTCCATTCTGGCAGGAATAAAAAGTAGGGAAAGAGTCAGGAGGTATTTGGATAAATAAGTGTGACTGAATCAAAGACAGCCTTGTTAGCTACTCTGAGGAATTTTGACAAATTCTGGAGAACAATGTGGTGTCACTTAAGGACATAATTGAAGACCTTGAGGAGAGTAGCTTTTTCACTATAATGAACCAGGCTGAAATGAAGAAGAAGGAGGGGATGGAGGAGGAGGAAAAGAAGAAGAATTAGAGATAACATAATGGTATAAATACCAAGGCTTAACCAGGGAAACCACAACAGTAATGGAAATGGAAAACAGATATACCAGTTAGTTCAAAGTAAGTAATCACAATTTTTGTGGTGAATTAATGGCAAATAAAATAATTCAGTGAAGATTTTATTTGTAGGACGGAAGACAGGGGAGCCTAGGTGGTGCAGATGGTTAAGCATCTGACTCTTGATTTCAGTTCAGGTCATGATCTAAGGGTCCTGAGATTGAGCCCCGCATCAGGCACTGTGGGAGCACAAAGTCTGCTTGAGATTCTCTCTCTCCCTCTCCCAACTCTGTCTCTGTCTCTCTCTCTCTGTCTCAAATAAATAAATATTTTAAAAAGATGGAAGACAAGACACATTGAACGGCAGAGCTATATGATGACTATAGTGGAAAAATCCAGTACTCCATTAGCAATGTAAGAAGTGAGGAATCAGATGTTGAAGTCATTAGTGTTGAGTGATCAGTGAACACATCCTCCTTGATCTAGCCTCTGAGATGAAGGTCTTAACTTGGCAGATAATCAAATACGACCCAGAGCAGGAAAGTTGGGTGAGCTCTGGAGAATGTTCAAGTCAGAAAAATCAGAGAAGAAAAGTAGCTTTGCACTTAATAGTTCAGCACAGTTTAGAGTGAGACAGAAATTATTTTCAGGCTTCATTTTTTCATTCTATAAGCATCCATTAAGTAATAACAATTTCCAGACATTATGTAGGCATCAGAAAGAACTGATAGAACATAATCCTGGTTCTTGATCTCAAGCTCTACTCAAAGAGATGACAAGAACATTAATGGATAAACACTTAAACCAAACTAGAAATATTAGGAGAGACTTTAATGAAGTGGTGATTATTTTTTTTCTGGTATCTGAGGAGAACAGAAGGAAGTAATCTGACAGGCAAGAACTGCATCATAGGCTAAAACATGCAGTTATAAGAAGATAATATGTTTGAAGAAATACAAATTGTTCACTATGTATAAACCTCTTCAGCACTCTGTATAATTAGTTTAGAATATATAATTATATAAAATATAACCCTCACTTTTTCATGGTGATATCTATTTTTTTAATGTGTTGAACATGTATTTTATGACAAAATATTCACATGAATTATTTTATTAAATCTTAAAGATAATCCTGAGAGATGGATCCTTTATCACTATTTTTTATTTTTTTACTTTTATTTTTATTTTTTGTGTTCAACAATATTTATTAAGAGCCTACTGTGTTCCAGGCACTGTTCTTTTTTCTTTTTTTCCCTTTTTTTCTTTACATTTTTTATTGTTATGTTAATCACCATACATTGCATCATTAGTTTTTGATGTAGTGTTCCATGATTCATTGTTTGTGCATAACACCCAGTGCCTTACACAGAACATGCCCACTTTAATACCCATCACCAGGCTAAGCCATCCCCCCAACCCCCTCCCCTCTAGAACACTCAGTTTGTTTTTCAGAGTCCATCGTCTCTCATGGTTCGTCTCCCCTTCGGATTCCCCCCCTTCATTGTTCCCCTCCTGCTATCTTCTTCTTTTGTTTTTTTCTTAACATATATTGCATTATTTGTTTCAGAGGTACAGATCTGTGATTCAACAGTCTTGCACAATTCACAGCGCTCACCATAGCACATACCTTCCCCAATGTCTATCACCCAGCCACCCCATCCCTCCCAACCCCCACCACTCCAGCAACCCTCAGTTTGTTTCCTGAGATTAAGAATTCCTCATATCAGTGAGGTCATATGATACATGTCTTTCTCTGATTGACTTATTTCACTCAGCATAACACCGTCCAGTTCCATCCACGTCATTGCAAATGGCAAGATCTCATTCCTTTTGATGGCTGCATAATATTTCATTGTATATATCCCACTTCTTCTTTATCCATTCATCTGTCGATGGACATCTTGGCCCTTTCCACACTTTGACTATTGTGGACATTGCTGCTATAAACATTGGGGTTCACATACCCCATCGGATCCCTACATTTGTATCTTTGTGGTAAATACCCAGTAGTGAAGTTACTGGATCGTAGGGTAGCTCTACTTTCAACTTTTTGAGGAACCTCCATACTGTTTTCCAGAATGGTTGCACCAGCTTGCATTCCCACCAACAGTGTAGGAGGGTTCCCTTTCTCCACATCCCTGCCAACATCTGTCATTTCCTGAATTGTTAATCTTACCATTCTGACTGGTGTGAGGTGGTATCCCATTGAGGTTTTGATTTGGATTTCCCTGATGCTGAGCCATGCTGAGCACTTTTTCATGTGTCTGTTGGCCATTTAGATGTCTTCTTTGCAAAAATGTCTGTTTATGTCTTCTGCCCATTTCTTGATTGGATCATTTGTTCTTTGGGTGTTGAGTTTGGTAAGTTCTTTATAGATTTTGGATACTAGCCCTTTATCTGATATGTCATTTGCAAATATCTTCTCCCATTCTGTCGGTTGTCTTTTGGTTTTGTGAACTGTTTCTTTTGCTGTGCAAAAGCTTTTTATCTTGATGAAATCCCAATAGTTCATTTTCGCCCTTGCTTCCCTTGCCTTTGGTGATGTTTCTAGGAAGACGTTGCTGTGGCTGAGGTCGAAGAGGTTGCTGCCTGTGTTCTCCTTTAGAATTTTGATGGACTCCTGTCTCACATTTAGGTCTTTCAACCATTTGGAGTCTGTTTTTGTGTGTGGTGTAAGGAAATGGTCCAGTTTCATTCTTCTCCATGTGGCTGTACAATTTTCCCAACACCATTTGTTGAAGAGACTGTCTTTTTTCCATTGGACATTCTTTCCTGCTTTGTCGAAGATGAATTGACCATAGAGTTGAGGGTCCATTTCTGGGCTCTCGATTCTGTTCCATTGATCTATGTGTCTGTTTTGTGCCAGTACCATACTGTCTTGATGATAACAGCTTTGTAATAGAGCTTGAGGTCTGGAATTGTGAAGCCACCAGCTTTGCTTTTCTTTTTCAACATTCCTCTGGTTATTCGGGGTCTTTTCTGGTTACATGCAAATTTTACATTTGTTCCATTTCTTTGAAAAAAGTGGATGGTATTTTGATGGGGATTGCATTGAATGTGTAGATTGCTCTAGGTAGCATTGACAACTTCACAATGTTTGTTCTTCCAATCCATGAGCATGGAACGTTTTTCCATTTCTTTGTGTCTTCCTCAATTTCTTTCATGAGTATTTTATAGTTTTCTGAGTACAGATCCTTTGCCTCTTTGGTTAGATTTATTCATAGGTGTCTTATACTTTTGGGTGCAATTGTAAATGGGATCGAATCCTTAAATTCTCTCTCTTCTGTCTTGTTGTTGGTGTATAGGAATGCCACTGATTTCTGTGCATTGATTTTATATCCTGCCACTTTACCGAATTCCTGTATGAGTTCTAGCAGTTTTGGGGTGGAGTCTTTTGGGTTTTCCACATAAAGTATCATATCATCTGCAAAGAGTGAGAGTTTGACTTCCTCTTTGCCGATTTGGATGCCTTTCATTCCTTTTTGTTGTCTGATTGCTGTGGCTAGGACTTCTAATACTCTGTTGAATAGCAGTGGTGATAGTGGACATCCCTGCCGCGTTCCTGATCTTAGGGGGAAAGCTCTAAGATTTTCCCCATTGAGAATGATATTCGCTGTAGGTTTTTCATAGATGGCTTTTGTGATATTGAGGTATGTACCCTCTATCCCTATACTCTGAAGTGTTTTGATCAAGAAAGGATGTTGTACTTTGTCAAATGCTTTTTCTGCATCTATTGAGAGGTTCATATGATTCTTGTTCTTTCTTTTGCTAATATATTGTATCACGTTGATTGATTTGTGTATGTTGAACCAACCTTGCAGCCCAGGGATAAATCCCACTTCATCAAGTTGAATAATCCTTTTAATGTACTGTTGGATCCTATTGGCTAGTATTTTGGTGAGAATTTTTGCATCCGTGTTCATCAAGGATATTGGTCTGTAATTCTCCATTTGATGGGGTCTTTGTCTGGTTTTGGGATCAAGGTAATGGTGGCCTCATAAAATGAGTTTGGAAGTTTTCCTTCCATTTCTAATTTTTGGAATAGTTTCAGGAGAATAGGTATTAATTCTTCTTTAAATGTTGATAGAATTCCCCTGGGAAGGCATCTGGCCCTGGGCTTTTGTTTGTTGGGAGATTTTGATGACTGCTTCAATTTCCTTAGTGGTTATAGGTCTGTCCAGGTTTTCTATTTCTTCCTGGTTCAATTTTGGTAGTTGATACATCTCTAGGAGTGCATCCATTTCTTCCAGGTTATCTAATTTGCTGGCATAGAGTTGCTCATAATATGTTCTTATAATTATTTCTATTTCTTTGGTGATGGTTGTAATCTCTCCTCTTTCATTCATGATTTTGTTGATTTGGGTTATTTCTCTTTTCTTTTTGATAAGTCTGGCCAGGGGTTTATCAATCTTGTTAATTCTTTCAAAGAACAGCTCCTAGTTTTGTTTATCTGTTCTTTTTTTTTTTTTTTCAGGCCAACAAAGCTGATAAAATTTATTGCCATACTCAGCATATGGATGCTATTATTATCATTATCCACATCATTATTTATCACACACTTTCTTTTTTTATTTAAATTTTTATTGTTATGTTAATCACCATACATCATTAGTTTTTTTTAAGATTTTAATTTATTTATTGAGAGAGAGAGAGAATGGTAGAGAGAGAGCATGAGAAGGAGGAAGGTCAGAGGGAGAAGCAGACTCCCTGCTGAGCAGGGATCCTGATGCGGGACTTGATCCCGGGACCCCAGGATCATGACCTGAGCCAAAGGCAGTCGCCTAACCAACTGAGCCACCCAGGAACCCTACATCATTAGTTTTTGATGTAGTGTTCCATGATTCATTGTTTGTGCATAACACCGAGTACTCCATGCAGAACGTGCCCTCTTTAATACCCATCACCATGCTAACCAATCCCCCCACCCCCCCTCCCCTCTAGAACACTCAGTTTGTTTTTCAGAGTCCATCTTCTCTCATGGTTCATCTCCCCCTCCGATTTACTCCCCTTCATTCTTCCCCTCCTGCTATCTTCTTCTTGTTGTTTTTTTTCTTAACATATATTAAATTATTAGTTTCAGAGGTAAAGATCTGTGATTCAACAGTCTTGCACACTTCACAGTGTTCACATAGCACATACCCTCCCCAATGTCTATCACCCAGCCACCCCATCCCTCCCAACCCCCACCACTCCAGCAACCCTCAGTTTGTTTCCTGAGATTAAGAATTCCTCATATCAGTGAGATCATATGATACATGCATGAACACACATTTTTCCAAAGAAGACATCCAAATGGCCAACAGACACATGAAAAAGTGCTCAACATCGCTCTGCATCAGGGAAATCCAAATCAAAACCTCAATGGGATACCACCTCACACCAGTCAGAATGGCTAAAATTAACAAGTCAAGAAATGACAGATGTTGGTGGGGATGCGGAGAACGGGGAACACTCCTACACTGTTGGTGGGAATGCAAGCTGGTGCAACCACTCTGGAAAATTGTATGGAGGTTCCTCAAAAAGTTGAAAATAGAGCTACCATACAGTCCAGCAATTGCACTACTGGGTATTTACCACAAAGATACAAATGTAGGGATCTGAAGGGGTATGTGCACCCCAATGTTTATAGCAGCAATATCCACAATAGCCAAACTGTGGAAAGAACAAAGATGTCCATCGAAAGATGAATGGATAAAGAAGATGAGGTATATATACACAATGGAATATTATGCAGCCATCAAAAGGAATGAGATCCTCCCATTGGCAATGTGGTGGATGGAACTGGAGGGTGTTATGCTGAGTGAAATAAGTCGTTGATCTGTTCTAGTGTTCTTTTGGTTTCTATTTCATTGATTTCTGCTCTGAAATTTATTATTTCTCTTCACCTGCTGGGTTTAGGCTTTATTTGCTGTTTTTTCTCTAGCTCCTTTAGGTGTAGGGTTAGATTGTGTATTTGAGACCTTTCCTGTTTCTTGAGAAAGGCTTGTATTGCTATATACTTTCCTCTTAGACTGACTTGGTGCATCCCAAAGATTTTGAACAGTTGTATTTTCATTTTCATTGGTTTCCATGAATTTTTTTAATTCTTCTTTAATTTCCTGGTTGACCTATTCATTCTTTAGTAGGATGCTCTTTAGCCTCCATGTATTTGAGTTCTTTCCGACTTTCCTCTTATGATTGAGTTCTAGTTTCAAAGCATTGTGGTCTGAAAATATGCAGGGAATAATCCCAATCTTTTGGTACCGGTTGAGACCTGATTTGTGACCTAGGATGTGATCCATTCTGGAGAATGTTCCATGGGCACTAGAGAAGAATGTGTATTCCGTTGCTTTGGGGTGGAATGTTCTGAATATGCCTGTGAAGTCCATTTGGTCCAATGTGTCATTTAAAGTCTTTATTTCCTTGTTGATCTTTTGCTTAGATGATCTGTCCATTTCAGTGAGGGGAGTGTTAAAGTCCCCCACCATTATTGTATTGTTGTCAATGTGTTTCTTTGCTTTTATTATTAATTGCCTTATATAATTGGCTGCTCCCATGTTAGGGGCATAGATACTTACAATTGTTAGATCTTCTTGTTGGATAGACCCTTTAAAGAGGATATAGTGTCCTTCCTCATCTCTTATTACAGTCTTTCATTGAAATTCTAATTTGTCTGATATAAAGATTGCCACCCCAGCTTTCTTTTGGTGTCCATTAGCATGGTAAATGCTTTTCCACCCCTTCACTTTCAATATGGGGGTGTCTTTGGGTCTAAAATGAGTCTCTTGCAGACAGCATATAGATGGGTCTTGTTTTTTTTATCCATTCTGATACCCTGCATCTTTTGAATGGGGCATTTAGCCCATTTACATTCAGGTTAACTATTGAAACATAAGAATATAGTGCCATTGTATTGCCTGTAAGGTAACTGTTACTGTATATTGTCTCTGTTCCTTTCTGGTCTATGCTGCTTTTAGGCTCTCTCTTTGCTTAGAGGACCCCTTTCAATATTTCTGGGAGGGCTGGTTTCGTGTTTGCAAATTCCTTTAGTTTTTGTTTATCCTGGAATTTTTTATCTCTCCTTCTATTTTCAGTGACAGCCTAGCTAGATATAGTATTCTTGGCCGCATATTTTTCTCGTTTAGTGCTCTGTAGATATCATGCCAGTCCTTTCTGGCCTGCCAGGTCTCTGTGGATAGGTCTGCGCCAATCTAATGTTTCTACCATTATAGGTTACATATCTCTTCTCCCGAGCTGCTTTCAGGATTTTCTCTTTGTCTCTGAGACTCGTAAGTTTTACTATTAGATGTCAGGCTGTTGACCTATTTTATTGATTTTGAGAGGGGTTCTCTGTGCCTCCTGAATTTTGTGCCTGTTTCCTTCCCCACATTAGGGAAGTTCTCTGCTATAATTTGCTCCAAAATACCTTCTGCCCCTCTTTCTCTTTCTTCTTCTTCTGGGATCCCAATTATTCTAATGTTGTTTCGTCTTATGGTATCGCTTATCTCTTGAATTCTGCCCTCGTGATCCAGTAGTTGTTTATCTCTCTTTTTCTCAGCTTCTTTATTTTCCATCATTTGGTCTTCTATATCACTAATTCTCTCTTCTGCCTCATTTATCCTAGCAGTTACTGCCCCCATTTTTTATTGCACCTCATTAAAGCCTTTTTGATTTCGACTTGATTAGATTTTAGTTCTTTTATTTCTCCAGAAAGGTTTTCTCTAATAACTTCCATGCTTTTTTCAAGCCCAGCTATTGTCTTTAAAATCATGATTCTGAACTCTAGGTCTGATATCGTACTAATGTCCGTATTGAGTAAGTCCCTGTTAGACGGTACTACCTCTTGTTCTTTTTGTTGAGGTGATTTTTTTCGTCTTGTCATTTTGTCCAGAGGAGAATAGATTTATGAGAGAACAAAATGCTAACAGGTTAACAACGTCCCCAGAAAATATACTCTAAACAAATCAGAAAAGATCTGAAACCAGGGGAAAAGAAAGAGAAAGAAAGAAAAAAGAAAGAGAAAAAAACAAAAAAACAAAATGAAAAAGTTATAAACAAACAAAAACAGAACAACAACAACCAAAAACCAGAATATGATCAAATATGATCAGGCTGGTGCATAGATGAGTGCTGCACACTAGATTTTGGGTGTATTTTGATCTGGTAGAAGAAAGTGCCTCCTAAAATTTTATAGAAAGTAAGACTTAAATATGTACAAAATAAGGGTTGATATGATGAAAGGATGGAATATGAGTGTAATGATGAAAATTATAAAAAATTTTATAAAAAGAATTGATAAGAAGGTGTTTGAAAAAAGAAAGAAGAGGAAAAAAAAGGAAAGAAAAAAAAAGGAGGAGAGAATGTGATCAGGCAGGAGACTAGAACAAAGCCATATACTAGAGATTTCGGGTATATTTTGATCTGTTAGAAGAAACTGTGTCTCAAAATTTTAAAGAGAGAACAACTTATATATATATATATATATATATATATATATAAGTTGTTCTCTCTTT